>NC_142662.1:11516536-11671452 GCF_026168435.1 Sesamum indicum | reverse complement strand
TTTGTTGCATTTTGCAACCGTTGCTTATGAAACAAGTTGTATAATGGCCTCGTTATTTATCACTATCCCAATTCTTTCAAGAAGAAAGTGGTAAAGAGAGCTGAGGGCAGTGCATCGGAAGCTGGTCTCGTATTTTAGAAAAAATAAACTACAAGGAAAGAAAGCAACAGAAAAAGTTCTATGGAGCTAGTTACCCAATGCATACAACAGAATGAAATATTCCATAAGACATCAAAGATCAAATGTACCAAATACCTGCCCTTTCTTGGTGGTAAGTTGCAAGACTAATGTTGCTGGCTATATTTCCCCACAGTTGGCTCACCACTAAAGATAACAAGAAATAACACGAGCTATGAGATCTATTAGCGATATGGAAACAAACAAGTTCACATGATTAAAGAAAAATTGGGAACGAGTCACGTACATCTTATCAAGGATATGTATGGATATATCATTCACCCCTTCTTCTGAAACTTGTAATTTAATAATCTCCACAAATGCAATCGGATCAAGAAACTCAAATTCGGGAGATACTCCAATGCGAAAGGGGATTCCAGCAAAGGAGAAAGCTCGACATTTCCCACCCCCACTGACGTTATCAAAACTCGGTGGGGATTGCTTTTCTATCTCTTTTTTTTTTTTTTTTTTGCCGAATACTGCTCTCTTTTTCGTTTTTTTTCTTTTTGTTCTTTTTTTGTTTTTCTTTCTCTTTTTGTTCTTTTTCTTCGGATTTTCTTTTTGGCGTTCGAGTTCTCTTAAGCTTATCCCCCATTGCATCTTTAGAAATCCGTTCTTGTAATCTGAAAAAAAATAGAGGACAAGACAGACAACCATGTAAGAAACCCATTAACCTAAGAAGGGAATAATGTCCTTCGAAGAACTAATTAACATTCATAGCTCTAATTCTAAAGACTAAAGTGTCATTAGTCCATTTATTTTTTAGCAACTTCAATGAGAAATAAACAAATATTGCATCCAGCTCACGGCAGTAGACTACAGTAGAAACCCCCGTCACATATAAACCAGAAATACTACAAAATAAACAAAGCTTATCTAACTTAATGTTTTCGACATACCCACTTGATATTCCACCACCTCCATAAATTCGTCCACTTTTACGCTCAATAATGTTCATGGTCAAATCAATTTTGCCTGCATTGACGAAATTACAATAAACCAATAGATCCAGGTGGACACTGCCGTTAATATTTAACCACATTTACCAAAAACATTGAAGTAGCATCAAAAACCATTTACCAACAGCCGGCTCACGAATAATACTAACGTCGTCCGTAATACCATAGCTAGGACATAACCCACATCACTTTTCCACTAAATCATACAATAGACCTTCATAAGACAAATAGCTCAATCGAGTTCACAACGAGTAAACTTTAAACATGAGATAGTAAACTAATCTACCAATGCCAATTTGTGCTATTCCTTTTGTTGCATTTTGCAACCGTTGCTTATGAAACAAGTTGTATAATGGCCTCGTTATTTATCACTATCCCAATTCTTTCAAGAAGAAAGTGGTAAAGAGAGCTGAGGGCAGTGCATCGGAAGTTGGTCTCGTATTTTAGAAAAAATAAACTACAAGGAAAGAAAGCAACAGAAAAAGTTCTATGGAGCTAGTTACCCAATGCATACAACAGAATTAAATATTCCATAAGACATCAAAGATCAAATGTACCAAATACCTGCCCTTTCTTGGTGGTAAGTTGCAAGACTAATGTTGCTGGCTTTATTTCCCCACAGTTGGCTCACCACTAAAGATAACAAGAAATAACACGAGCTATGAGATCTATTAGCGATATGGAAACAAACAAGTTCACATGATTAAAGAAAAATTGGGAACGAGTCACGTACGTCTTATCAAGGATATGTATGGATATATCATTCACCCCTTCTTCTCAAACTTGTAATTTAATAATCTCCACAAATGCAATCGGATCAAGAAACTCAAATTCGGGAGATACTCCAATGCGAAAGGGGATTCCAGCAATGGAGAAAGCTCGACATTTCCCACCACCACTGACGTTATCAAAACTCGGTGGGGATTGCTTTTCTATCTCTTTTTTTTTTTTTTTTTGCCGAATACTGCTCTCTTTTTCTTTTTTTTTTCTTTTTGTTCTTTTTTTGTTTTTCTTTCTCTTTTTGTTCTTTTTCTTCGGATTTTCTTTTTGGCGTTCGAAATCTCTTAAGCTTATCCCCCATTGCATCTTTAGAAATCCGTTCTTGTAATCTGAAAAAAAATAGAAGACAAGACAGACAACCATGTAAGAAACCCATAAACCTAAGAAGAGAATAATGTCCTTCGAAGAACTAATTAACATTCGTAGCTCTAATTCTAAAGACTAAAGTGTCATTAGTCCATTTATTTTTTAGCAACTTCAATGAGAAATAAACAAATATTGCATCCAGCTCACGGCAGTAAACTACAGTAGAAACCCCCATCACATATAAACCAGAAATGCTACAAAATAAACAAAGCTTATGTAACTTAATGTTTTCGACATACCCACTTGATATTCCACCACCTCCATAAATTCGTCCACTTTTACGCTCAATAATGTTCATGGTCAAATCAATTTTGCCTGCATTGATGAAATTATAATAAACCAATAGATCCAGGTGGACACTGCCGTTAATATTTAACCACATTTACCAAAAACATTGAAGTAGCATCAAAAACCATTTACCAACAGCCGGCTCACGAATAATACTAACGTCGTCCGTAATACCATAGCTAGGACATAACCCACATCACTTTTCCACTAAATCATACAATAGACCTTCATAAGACAAATAGCTCAATCGAGTTCACAACGAGTAAACTTTAAACATGAGATAGTAAACTAATCTACCAATGCCAATTTGTGCTATTCCTTTTGTTGCATTTTGCAACCGTTGCTTATGAAACAAGTTGTATAATGGCCTCGTTATTTATCACTATCCCAATTCTTTCAAGAAGAAAGTGGTAAAGAGAGCTGAGGGCAGTGCATCGGAAGCTGGTCTCGTATTTTAGAAAAAATAAACTACAAGGAAAGAAAGCAACAGAAAAAGTTCTATGGAGCTAGTTACCGAATGCATACAACAGAATGAAATATTCCATAAGACATCAAAGATCAAATGTACCAAATACCTGCCCTTTCTTGGTGGTAAGTTGCAAGACTAATGTTGCTGGCTATATTTCCCCACAGTTGGCTCACCACTAAAGATAACAAGAAATAACACGAGCTATGAGATCTATTAGCGATATGGAAACAAACAAGTTCACATGATTAAAGAAAAATTGGGAACGAGTCACGTACATCTTATCAAGGATATGTATGGATATATCATTCACCCCTTCTTCTGAAACTTGTAATTTAATAATCTCCACAAATGCAATCGGATCAAGAAACTCAAATTCGGGAGATACTCCAATGCGAAAGGGGATTCCAGCAAAGGAGAAAGCTCGACATTTCCCACCCCCACTGACGTTATCAAAACTCGGTGGGGATTGCTTTTCTATCTCTTTTTTTTTTTTTTTTTTGCCGAATACTGCTCTCTTTTTCGTTTTTTTTCTTTTTGTTCTTTTTTTGTTTTTCTTTCTCTTTTTGTTCTTTTTCTTCGGATTTTCTTTTTGGCGTTCGAATTCTCTTAAGCTTATCCCCCATTGCATCTTTAGAAATCCGTTCTTGTAATCTGAAAAAAAATAGAGGACAAGACAGACAACCATGTAAGAAACCCATTAACCTAAGAAGGGAATAATGTCCTTCGAAGAACTAATTAACATTCATAGCTCTAATTCTAAATACTAAAGTGTCATTAGTCCATTTATTTTTTAGCAACTTCAATGAGAAATAAACAAATATTGCATCCAGCTCACGGCAGTAAACTACAGTAGAAACCCCCGTCACATATAAACCAGAAATACTACAAAATAAACAAAGCTTATCTAACTTAATGTTTTCGACATACCCACTTGATATTCCACCACCTCCATAAATTCGTCCACTTTTACGCTCAATAATGTTCATGGTCAAATCAATTTTGCCTGCATTGACGAAATTACAATAAACCAATAGATCCAGGTGGACACTGCCGTTAATATTTAACCACATTTACCAAAAACATTGAAGTAGCATCAAAAACCATTTACCAACAGCCGGCTCACGAATAATACTAACGTCGTCCGTAATACCATAGCTAGGACATAACCCACATCACTTTTCCACTAAATCATACAATAGACCTTCATAAGACAAATAGCTCAATCGAGTTCACAACGAGTAAACTTTAAACATGAGATAGTAAACTAATCTACCAATGCCAATTTGTGCTATTCCTTTTGTTGCATTTTGCAACCGTTGCTTATGAAACAAGTTGTATAATGGCCTCGTTATTTATCACTATCCCAATTCTTTCAAGAAGAAAGTGGTAAAGAGAGCTGAGGGCAGTGCATCGGAAGCTGGTCTCGTATTTTAGAAAAAATAAACTACAAGGAAAGAAAGCAACAGAAAAAGTTCTATGGAGCTAGTTACCCAATGCATACAACAGAATGAAATATTCCATAAGACATCAAAGATCAAATGTACCAAATACCTGCCCTTTCTTGGTGGTAAGTTGCAAGACTAATGTTGCTGGCTATATTTCCCCACAGTTGGCTCACCACTAAAGATAACAAGAAATAACACGAGCTATGAGATCTATTAGCGATATGGAAACAAACAAGTTCACATGATTAAAGAAAAATTGGGAACGAGTCACGTACATCTTATCAAGGATATGTATGGATATATCATTCACCCCTTCTTCTGAAACTTGTAATTTAATAATTTCCACAAATGCAATCGGATCAAGAAACTCAAATTCGGGAGATACTCCAATGCGAAAGGGGATTCCAGCAAAGGAGAAAGCTCGACATTTCCCACCCCCACTGACGTTATCAAAACTCGGTGGGGATTGCTTTTCTATCTCTTTTTTTTTTTTTTTTGCCGAATACTGCTCTCTTTTTCGTTTTTTTTCTTTTTGTTCTTTTTTTGTTTTTCTTTCTCTTTTTGTTCTTTTTCTTCGGATTTTCTTTTTGGCGTTCGAGTTCTCTTAAGCTTATCCCCCATTGCATCTTTAGAAATCCGTTCTTGTAATCTGAAAAAAAATAGAGGACAAGACAGACAACCATGTAAGAAACCCATTAACCTAAGAAGGGAATAATGTCCTTCGAAGAACTAATTAACATTCATAGCTCTAATTCTAAAGACTAAAGTGTCATTAGTCCATTTATTTTTTAGCAACTTCAATGAGAAATAAACAAATATTGCATCCAGCTCACGGCAGTAAACTACAGTAGAAACCCCCGTCACATATAAACCAGAAATACTACAAAATAAACAAAGCTTATCTAACTTAATGTTTTCGACATACCCACTTGATATTCCACCACCTCCATAAATTCGTCCACTTTTACGCTCAATAATGTTCATGGTCAAATCAATTTTGCCTGCATTGACGAAATTACAATAAACTAATAGATCCAGGTGGACACTGCCGTTAATATTTAACCACATTTACCAAAAACATTGAAGTAGCATCAAAAACCATTTACCAACAGCCGGCTCACGAATAATACTAACGTCGTCCGTAATACCATAGCTAGGACATAACCCACATCACTTTTCCACTAAATCATACAATAGACCTTCATAAGACAAATAGCTCAATCGAGTTCACAACGAGTAAACTTTAAACATGAGATAGTAAACTAATCTACCAATGCCAATTTGTGCTATTCCTTTTGTTGCATTTTGCAACCGTTGCTTATGAAACAAGTTGTATAATGGCCTCGTTATTTATCACTATCCCAATTCTTTCAAGAAGAAAGTGGTAAAGAGAGCTGAGGGCAGTGCATCGGAAGCTGGTCTCGTATTTTAGAAAAAATAAACTACAAGGAAAGAAAGCAACAGAAAAAGTTCTATGGAGCTAGTTACCGAATGCATACAACAGAATGAAATATTCCATAAGACATCAAAGATCAAATGTACCAAATACCTGCCCTTTCTTGGTGGTAAGTTGCAAGACTAATGTTGCTGGCTATATTTCCCCACAGTTGGCTCACCACTAAAGATAACAAGAAATAACACGAGCTATGAGATCTATTAGCGATATGGAAACAAACAAGTTCACATGATTAAAGAAAAATTGGGAACGAGTCACGTACATCTTATCAAGGATATGTATGGATATATCATTCACCCCTTCTTCTGAAACTTGTAATTTAATAATCTCCACAAATGCAATCGGATCAAGAAACTCAAATTCGGGAGATACTCCAATGCGAAAGGGGATTCCAGCAAAGGAGAAAGCTCGACATTTCCCACCCCCACTGACGTTATCAAAACTCGGTGGGGATTGCTTTTCTATCTCTTTTTTTTTTTTTTTTTTGCCGAATACTGCTCTCTTTTTCGTTTTTTTTCTTTTTGTTCTTTTTTTGTTTTTCTTTCTCTTTTTGTTCTTTTTCTTCGGATTTTCTTTTTGGCGTTCGAATTCTCTTAAGCTTATCCCCCATTACATCTTTAGAAATCCGTTCTTGTAATCTGAAAAAAAATAGAGGACAAGACAGACAACCATGTAAGAAACCCATTAACCTAAGAAGGGAATAATGTCCTTCGAAGAACTAATTAACATTCATAGCTCTAATTCTAAAGACTAAAGTGTCATTAGTCCATTTATTTTTTAGCAACTTCAATGAGAAATAAACAAATATTGCATCCAGCTCACGGCAGTAAACTACAGTAGAAACCCCCGTCACATATAAACCAGAAATACTACAAAATAAACAAAGCTTATGTAACTTAATGTTTTCGACATACCCACTTGATATTCCACCACCTCCATAAATTCGTCCACTTTTACGCTCAATAATGTTCATGGTCAAATCAATTTTGCCTGCATTGACGAAATTACAATAAACCAATAGATCCAGGTGGACACTGCCGTTAATATTTAACCACATTTACCAAAAACATTGAAGTAGCATCAAAAACCATTTACCAACAGCCGGCTCACGAATAATACTAACGTCGTCCGTAATACCATAGCTAGGACATAACCCACATCACTTTTCCACTAAATCATACAATAGACCTTCATAAGACAAATAGCTCAATCGAGTTCACAACGAGTAAACTTTAAACATGAGATAGTAAACTAATCTACCAATGCCAATTTGTGCTATTCCTTTTGTTGCATTTTGCAACCGTTGCTTATGAAACAAGTTGTATAATGGCCTCGTTATTTATCACTATCCCAATTCTTTCAAGAAGAAAGTGGTAAAGAGAGCTGAGGGCAGTGCATCGGAAGCTGGTCTCGTATTTTAGAAAAAATAAACTACAAGGAAAGAAAGCAACAGAAAAAGTTCTATGGAGCTAGTTACCCAATGCATACAACAGAATGAAATATTCCATAAGACATCAAAGATCAAATGTACCAAATACCTGCCCTTTCTTGGTGGTAAGTTGCAAGACTAATGTTGCTGGCTATATTTCCCCACAGTTGGCTCACCACTAAAGATAACAAGAAATAACACGAGCTATGAGATCTATTAGCGATATGGAAACAAACAAGTTCACATGATTAAAGAAAAATTGGGAACGAGTCACGTACATCTTATCAAGGATATGTATGGATATATCATTCACCCCTTCTTCTGAAACTTGTAATTTAATAATCTCCACAAATGCAATCGGATCAAGAAACTCAAATTCGGGAGATACTCCAATGCGAAAGGGGATTCCAGCAAAGGAGAAAGCTCGACATTTCCCACCCCCACTGACGTTATCAAAACTCGGTGGGGATTGCTTTTCTATCTCTTTTTTTTTTTTTTTTTTTGCCGAATACTGCTCTCTTTTTCGTTTTTTTTCTTTTTGTTCTTTTTTTGTTTTTCTTTCTCTTTTTGTTCTTTTTCTTCGGATTTTCTTTTTGGCGTTCGAGTTCTCTTAAGCTTATCCCCCATTGCATCTTTAGAAATCCGTTCTTGTAATCTGAAAAAAAATAGAGGACAAGACAGACAACCATGTAAGAAACCCATTAACCTAAGAAGGGAATAATGTCCTTCGAAGAACTAATTAACATTCATAGCTCTAATTCTAAAGACTAAAGTGTCATTAGTCCATTTATTTTTTAGCAACTTCAATGAGAAATAAACAAATATTGCATCCAGCTCACGGCAGTAGACTACAGTAGAAACCCCCGTCACATATAAACCAGAAATACTACAAAATAAACAAAGCTTATCTAACTTAATGTTTTCGACATACCCACTTGATATTCCACCACCTCCATAAATTCGTCCACTTTTACGCTCAATAATGTTCATGGTCAAATCAATTTTGCCTGCATTGACGAAATTACAATAAACCAATAGATCCAGGTGGACACTGCCGTTAATATTTAACCACATTTACCAAAAACATTGAAGTAGCATCAAAAACCATTTACCAACAGCCGGCTCACGAATAATACTAACGTCGTCCGTAATACCATAGCTAGGACATAACCCACATCACTTTTCCACTAAATCATACAATAGACCTTCATAAGACAAATAGCTCAATCGAGTTCACAACGAGTAAACTTTAAACATGAGATAGTAAACTAATCTACCAATGCCAATTTGTGCTATTCCTTTTGTTGCATTTTGCAACCGTTGCTTATGAAACAAGTTGTATAATGGCCTCGTTATTTATCACTATCCCAATTCTTTCAAGAAGAAAGTGGTAAAGAGAGCTGAGGGCAGTGCATCGGAAGTTGGTCTCGTATTTTAGAAAAAATAAACTACAAGGAAAGAAAGCAACAGAAAAAGTTCTATGGAGCTAGTTACCCAATGCATACAACAGAATTAAATATTCCATAAGACATCAAATATCAAATGTACCAAATACCTGCCCTTTCTTGGTGGTAAGTTGCAAGACTAATGTTGCTGGCTTTATTTCCCCACAGTTGGCTCACCACTAAAGATAACAAGAAATAACACGAGCTATGAGATCTATTAGCGATATGGAAACAAACAAGTTCACATGATTAAAGAAAAATTGGGAACGAGTCACGTACGTCTTATCAAGGATATGTATGGATATATCATTCACCCCTTCTTCTCAAACTTGTAATTTAATAATCTCCACAAATGCAATCGGATCAAGAAACTCAAATTCGGGAGATACTCCAATGCGAAAGGGGATTCCAGCAATGGAGAAAGCTCGACATTTCCCACCACCACTGACGTTATCAAAACTCGGTGGGGATTGCTTTTCTATCTCTTTTTTTTTTTTTTTTTGCCGAATACTGCTCTCTTTTTCTTTTTTTTTTCTTTTTGTTCTTTTTTTGTTTTTCTTTCTCTTTTTGTTCTTTTTCTTCGGATTTTCTTTTTGGCGTTCGAAATCTCTTAAGCTTATCCCCCATTGCATCTTTAGAAATCCGTTCTTGTAATCTGAAAAAAAATAGAAGACAAGACAGACAACCATGTAAGAAACCCATAAACCTAAGAAGAGAATAATGTCCTTCGAAGAACTAATTAACATTCGTAGCTCTAATTCTAAAGACTAAAGTGTCATTAGTCCATTTATTTTTTAGCAACTTCAATGAGAAATAAACAAATATTGCATCCAGCTCACGGCAGTAAACTACAGTAGAAACCCCCATCACATATAAACCAGAAATGCTACAAAATAAACAAAGCTTATGTAACTTAATGTTTTCGACATACCCACTTGATATTCCACCACCTCCATAAATTCGTCCACTTTTACGCTCAATAATGTTCATGGTCAAATCAATTTTGCCTGCATTGACGAAATTACAATAAACCAATAGATCCAGGTGGACACTGCCGTTAATATTTAACCACATTTACCAAAAACATTGAAGTAGCATCAAAAACCATTTACCAATAGCCGGCTCACGAATAATACTAACGTCGTCCGTAATACCATAGCTAGGACATAACCCACATCACTTTTCCACTAAATCATACAATAGACCTTCATAAGACAAATAGCTCAATCGAGTTCACAACGAGCAAACTTTAAACATGAGATAGTAAACTAATCTACCAATGCCAATTTGTGCAATTCCTTTTATTGCATTTTGCAACCGTTGCTTATGAAACAATTGTATAATGGCCTCGTTTTTTATCACTATCCCAACAACTCACAACTTCTTTCAAGAAGAAAGTGGTAAAGAGAGCTGAGGGCAGTGCATCAGAAGTTGGTCTCGCATGTTAGAAAAAATAAACTACAAGGAAAGAAAGCAACATAAAAAGTTCTATGGAGCTAGTTACCCAATGCATACAACAGAATGAAATATTCCATAAGACATCAAAGATCAAATGTAGCAAATACCTGCCCTTTCTTGGTGGTAAGTTGCAAGACTAATGTTGCTGGCTTTATTTCCCCACAGTTGGCTCACCACTAAAGATAACAAGAAATAACACGAGCTATGAGATCTATTAGCGATATGGAAACAAACAAGTTCACATGATTAAAGAAAAATTGGGAACGAGTCACGTACGTCTTATCAAGGATATGTATGGATATATCATTCACCCCTTCTTCTCAAACTTGTAATTTAATAATCTCCACAAATGCAATCGGATCAAGAAACTCAAATTCGGGAGATACTCCAATGCGAAAGGGGATTCCAGCAATGGAGAAAGCTCGACATTTCCCACCACCACTAACGTTATCAAAACTCGGTGGGGATTGCTTTTCTATCTCTTTGTTTTTTTTTTTTTTTTGCCGAATACTGCTCTCTTTTTCTTTTTTTTTCTTTTTGTTCTTTTTTTGTTTTTCTTTCTCTTTTTCTTCTTTTTCTTCGGATTTTCTTTTTGGCGTTCGAATCTCTTAAGCTTATCCCCCATTGCATCTTTAGAAATCCGTTCTTGTAATCTGAAAAAAAATAGAAGACAAGACAGACAACCATGTAAGAAACCCATAAACCTAAGAAGAGAATAATGTCCTTCGAAGAACTAATTAACATTCGTAGCTCTAATTCTAAAGACTAAAGTGTCATTAGTCCATTTATTTTTTAGCAACTTCAATGAGAAATAAACAAATATTGCATCCAGCTCACGGCAGTAAACTACAGTAGAAACCCCCATCACATATAAACCAGAAATGCTACAAAATAAACAAAGCTTATGTAACTTAATGTTTTCGACATACCCACTTGATATTCCACCACCTCCATAAATTCGTCCACTTTTACGCTCAATAATGTTCATGGTCAAATCAATTTTGCGTGCATTGACGAAATTACAATAAACCAATAGATCCAGGTGGACACTGCCGTTAATATTTAACCACATTTACCAAAAACATTGAAGTAGCATCAAAAACCATTTACCAACAGCCGGCTCACGAATAATACTAACGTCGTCCGTAATACCATAGCTAGGACATAACCCACATCACTTTTCCACTAAATCATACAATAGACCTTCATAAGACAAATCGCTCAATCGAGTTCACAACGAGCAAACTTTAAACATGAGATAGTAAACTAATCTACCAATGCCAATTTGTGCTATTCCTTTTATTGCATTTTGCAACCGTTGCTTATGAAACAAGTTGTATAATGGCCTCGTTATTTATCACTATCCCAATTCTTTCAAGAAGAAAGTGGTAAAGAGAGCTGAGGGCAGTGCATCGGAAGCTGGTCTCGTATTTTAGAAAAAATAAACTACAAGGAAAGAAAGCAACAGAAAAAGTTCTATGGAGCTAGTTACCCAATGCATACAACAGAATGAAATATTCCATAAGACATCAAAGATCAAATGTACCAAATACCTGCCCTTTCTTGGTGGTAAGTTGCAAGACTAATGTTGCTGGCTATATTTCCCCACAGTTGGCTCACCACTAAAGATAACAAGAAATAACACGAGCTATGAGATCTATTAGCGATATGGAAACAAACAAGTTCACATGATTAAAGAAAAATTGGGAACGAGTCACGTACATCTTATCAAGGATATGTATGGATATATCATTCACCCCTTCTTCTGAAACTTGTAATTTAATAATTTCCACAAATGCAATCGGATCAAGAAACTCAAATTCGGGAGATACTCCAATGCGAAAGGGGATTCCAGCAAAGGAGAAAGCTCGACATTTCCCACCCCCACTGACGTTATCAAAACTCGGTGGGGATTGCTTTTCTATCTCTTTTTTTTTTTTTTTTTGCCGAATACTGCTCTCTTTTTCGTTTTTTTTCTTTTTGTTCTTTTTTTGTTTTTCTTTCTCTTTTTGTTCTTTTTCTTCGGATTTTCTTTTTGGCGTTCGAATTCTCTTAAGCTTATCCCCCATTGCATCTTTAGAAATCCGTTCTTGTAATCTGAAAAAAATAGAGGACAAGACAGACAACCATGTAAGAAACCCATTAACCTAAGAAGGGAATAATGTCCTTCGAAGAACTAATTAACATTCATAGCTCTAATTCTAAAGACTAAAGTGTCATTAGTCCATTTATTTTTTAGCAACTTCAATGAGAAATAAACAAATATTGCATCCAGCTCACGGCAGTAAACTACAGTAGAAACCCCCGTCACATATAAACCAGAAATACTACAAAATAAACAAAGCTTATGTAACTTAATGTTTTCGACATACCCACTTGATATTCCACCACCTCCATAAATTCGTCCACTTTTACGCTCAATAATGTTCATGGTCAAATCAATTTTGCCTGCATTGACGAAATTACAATAAACCAATAGATCCAGGTGGACATTGCCGTTAATATTTAACCACTTTTACCAAAAACATTGAAGTAGCATCAAAAACCATTTACCAACAGCCGGCTCACGAATAATACTAACGTCGTCCGTAATACCATAGCTAGGACATAACCCACATCACTTTTCCACTAAATCATACAATAGACCTTCATAAGACAAATAGCTCAATCGAGTTCACAACGAGCAAACTTTAAACATGAGATAGTAAACTAATCTACCAATGCCAATTTGTGCTATTCCTTTTATTGCATTTTGCAACCGTTGCTTATGAAACAAGTTGTATAATGGCCTCGTTATTTATCACTATCCCAATTCTTTCAAGAAGAAAGTGGTAAAGAGAGCTGAGGGCAGTGCATCGGAAGCTGGTCTCGTATTTTAGAAAAAATAAACTACAAGGAAAGAAAGCAACAGAAAAAGTTCTATGGAGCTAGTTACCCAATGCATACAACAGAATGAAATATTCCATAAGACATCAAAGATCAAATGTACCAAATACCTGCCCTTTCTTGGTGGTAAGTTGCAAGACTAATGTTGCTGGCTATATTTCCCCACAGTTGGCTCACCACTAAAGATAACAAGAAATAACACGAGCTATGAGATCTATTAGCGATATGGAAACAAACAAGTTCACATGATTAAAGAAAAATTGGGAACGAGTCACGTACATCTTATCAAGGATATGTATGGATATATCATTCACCCCTTCTTCTGAAACTTGTAATTTAATAATTTCCACAAATGCAATCGGATCAAGAAACTCAAATTCGGGAGATACTCCAATGCGAAAGGGGATTCCAGCAAAGGAGAAAGCTCGACATTTCCCACCCCCACTGACGTTATCAAAACTCGGTGGGGATTGCTTTTCTATCTCTTTTTTTTTTTTTTTTTTGCCGAATACTGCTCTCTTTTTCGTTTTTTTTCTTTTTGTTCTTTTTTTGTTTTTCTTTCTCTTTTTGTTCTTTTTCTTCGGATTTTCTTTTTGGCGTTCGAATTCTCTTAAGCTTATCCCCCATTGCATCTTTAGAAATCCGTTCTTGTAATCTGAAAAAAATAGAGGACAAGACAGACAACCATGTAAGAAACCCATTAACCTAAGAAGGGAATAATGTCCTTCGAAGAACTAATTAACATTCATAGCTCTAATTCTAAAGACTAAAGTGTCATTAGTCCATTTATTTTTTAGCAACTTCAATGAGAAATAAACAAATATTGCATCCAGCTCACGGCAGTAAACTACAGTAGAAACCCCGTCACATATAAACCAGAAATACTACAAAATAAACAAAGCTTATGTAACTTAATGTTTTCGACATACCCACTTGATATTCCACCACCTCCATAAATTCGTCCACTTTTACGCTCAATAATGTTCATGCTCAAATCAATTTTGCCTGCATTGACGAAATTACAATAAACCAATAGATCCAGGTGGACACTGCCGTTAATATTTAACCACATTTACCAAAAATATTGAAGTAGCATCAAAAACCATTTACCAACAGCCGGCTCACGAATAATACTAACGTCGTCCGTAATACCATAGCTAGGACATAACCCACATCACTTTTCCACTAAATCATACAATAGACCTTCATAAGACAAATAGCTCAATCGAGTTCACAACGAGGAAACTTTAAACATGAGATAGTAAACTAATCTACCAATGCCAATTTGTGCTATTCCTTTTGTTGCATTTTGCAACCGTTGCTTATGAAACAAGTTGTATAATGGCCTCGTTATTTATCACTATCCCAATTCTTTCAAGAAGAAAGTGGTAAAGAGAGCTGAGGGCAGTGCATCGGAAGCTGGTCTCGTATTTTAGAAAAAATAAACTACAAGGAAAGAAAGCAACAGAAAAAGTTCTATGGAGCTAGTTACCCAATGCATACAACAGAATGAAATATTCCATAAGACATCAAAGATCAAATGTACCAAATACCTGCCCTTTCTTGGTGGTAAGTTGCAAGACTAATGTTGCTGGCTATATTTTTCCCCACAGTTGGCTCACCACTAAAGATAACAAGAAATAACACGAGCTATGAGATCTATTAGCGATATGGAAACAAACAAGTTCACATGATTAAAGAAAAATTGGGAACGAGTCACGTACATCTTATCAAGGATATGTATGGATATATCATTCACCCCTTCTTCTGAAACTTGTAATTTAATAATTTCCACAAATGCAATCGGATCAAGAAACTCAAATTCGGGAGATACTCCAATGCGAAAGGGGATTCCAGCAAAGGAGAAAGCTCGACATTTCCCACCCCCACTGACGTTATCAAAACTCGGTGGGGATTGCTTTTCTATCTCTTTTTTTTTTTTTTTTTGCCGAATACTGCTCTCTTTTTCGTTTTTTTTCTTTTTGTTCTTTTTTTGTTTTTCTTTCTCTTTTTGTTCTTTTTCTTCGGATTTTCTTTTTGGCGTTCGAATTCTCTTAAGCTTATCCCCCATTGCATCTTTAGAAATCCGTTCTTGTAATCTGAAAAAAATAGAGGACAAGACAGACAACCATGTAAGAAACCCATTAACCTAAGAAGGGAATAATGTCCTTCGAAGAACTAATTAACATTCATAGCTCTAATTCTAAAGACTAAAGTGTCATTAGTCCATTTATTTTTTAGCAACTTCAATGAGAAATAAACAAATATTGCATCCAGCTCACGGCAGTAAACTACAGTAGAAACCCCGTCACATATAAACCAGAAATACTACAAAATAAACAAAGCTTATGTAACTTAATGTTTTCGACATACCCACTTGATATTCCACCACCTCCATAAATTCGTCCACTTTTACGCTCAATAATGTTCATGGTCAAATCAATTTTGCCTGCATTGACGAAATTACAATAAACCAATAGATCCAGGTGGACACTGCCGTTAATATTTAACCACATTTACCAAAAATATTGAAGTAGCATCAAAAACCATTTACCAACAGCCGGCTCACGAATAATACTAACGTCGTCCGTAATACCATAGCTAGGACATAACCCACATCACTTTTCCACTAAATCATACAATAGACCTTCATAAGACAAATAGCTCAATCGAGTTCACAACGAGTAAACTTTAAACATGAGATAGTAAACTAATCTACCAATGCCAATTTGTGCTATTCCTTTTGTTGCATTTTGCAACCGTTGCTTATGAAACAAGTTGTATAATGGCCTCGTTATTTATCACTATCCCAATTCTTTCAAGAAGAAAGTGGTAAAGAGAGCTGAGGGCAGTGCATCGGAAGCTGGTCTCGTATTTTAGAAAAAATAAACTACAAGGAAAGAAAGCAACAGAAAAAGTTCTATGGAGCTAGTTACCCAATGCATACAACAGAATGAAATATTCCATAAGACATCAAAGATCAAATGTACCAAATACCTGCCCTTTCTTGGTGGTAAGTTGCAAGACTAATGTTGCTGGCTATATTTCCCCACAGTTGGCTCACCACTAAAGATAACAAGAAATAACACGAGCTATGAGATCTATTAGCGATATGGAAACAAACAAGTTCACATGATTAAAGAAAAATTGGGAACGAGTCACGTACATCTTATCAAGGATATGTATGGATATATCATTCACCCCTTCTTCTGAAACTTGTAATTTAATAATTTCCACAAATGCAATCGGATCAAGAAACTCAAATTCGGGAGATACTCCAATGCGAAAGGGGATTCCAGCAAAGGAGAAAGCTCGACATTTCCCACCCCCACTGACGTTATCAAAACTCGGTGGGGATTGCTTTTCTATCTCTTTTTTTTTTTTTTTTGCCGAATACTGCTCTCTTTTTCGTTTTTTTTCTTTTTGTTCTTTTTTTGTTTTTCTTTCTCTTTTTGTTCTTTTTCTTCGGATTTTCTTTTTGGCGTTCGAATTCTCTTAAGCTTATCCCCCATTGCATCTTTAGAAATCCGTTCTTGTAATCTGAAAAAAAATAGAGGACAAGACAGACAACCATGTAAGAAACCCATTAACCTAAGAAGGGAATAATGTCCTTCGAAGAACTAATTAACATTCATAGCTCTAATTCTAAAGACTAAAGTGTCATTAGTCCATTTATTTTTTAGCAACTTCAATGAGAAATAAACAAATATTGCATCCAGCTCACGGCAGTAAACTACAGTAGAAACCCCCGTCACATATAAACCAGAAATACTACAAAATAAACAAAGCTTATGTAACTTAATGTTTTCGACATACCCACTTGATATTCCACCACCTCCATAAATTCGTCCACTTTTACGCTCAATAATGTTCATGGTCAAATCAATTTTGCCTGCATTGACGAAATTACAATAAACCAATAGATCCAGGTGGACATTGCCGTTAATATTTAACCACTTTTACCAAAAACATTGAAGTAGCATCAAAAACCATTTACCAACAGCCGGCTCACGAATAATACTAACGTCGTCCGTAATACCATAGCTAGGACATAACCCACATCACTTTTCCACTAAATCATACAATAGACCTTCATAAGACAAATAGCTCAATCGAGTTCACAACGAGCAAACTTTAAACATGAGATAGTAAACTAATCTACCAATGCCAATTTGTGCTATTCCTTTTATTGCATTTTGCAACCGTTGCTTATGAAACAAGTTGTATAATGGCCTCGTTATTTATCACTATCCCAATTCTTTCAAGAAGAAAGTGGTAAAGAGAGCTGAGGGCAGTGCATCGGAAGCTGGTCTCGTATTTTAGAAAAAATAAACTACAAGGAAAGAAAGCAACAGAAAAAGTTCTATGGAGCTAGTTACCCAATGCATACAACAGAATGAAATATTCCATAAGACATCAAAGATCAAATGTACCAAATACCTGCCCTTTCTTGGTGGTAAGTTGCAAGACTAATGTTGCTGGCTATATTTCCCCACAGTTGGCTCACCACTAAAGATAACAAGAAATAACACGAGCTATGAGATCTATTAGCGATATGGAAACAAACAAGTTCACATGATTAAAGAAAAATTGGGAACGAGTCACGTACATCTTATCAAGGATATGTATGGATATATCATTCACCCCTTCTTCTGAAACTTGTAATTTAATAATTTCCACAAATGCAATCGGATCAAGAAACTCAAATTCGGGAGATACTCCAATGCGAAAGGGGATTCCAGCAAAGGAGAAAGCTCGACATTTCCCACCCCCACTGACGTTATCAAAACTCGGTGGGGATTGCTTTTCTATCTCTTTTTTTTTTTTTTTTTTTTGCCGAATACTGCTCTCTTTTTCGTTTTTTTTCTTTTTGTTCTTTTTTTGTTTTTCTTTCTCTTTTTGTTCTTTTTCTTCGGATTTTCTTTTTGGCGTTCGAAATCTCTTAAGCTTATCCCCCATTGCATCTTTAGAAATCCGTTCTTGTAATCTGAAAAAAAATAGAGGACAAGACAGACAACCATGTAAGAAACTCATTAACCTAAGAAGGGAATAATGTCCTTCGAAGAACTAATTAACATTCATAGCTCTAATTCTAAAGACTAAAGTGTCATTAGTCCATTTATTTTTTAGCAACTTCAATGAGAAATAAACAAATATTGCATCCAGCTCACGGCAGTAAACTACAGTAGAAACCCCCGTCACATATAAACAAGAAATACTACAAAATAAACAAAGCTTATCTAACTTAATGTTTTCGACATACCCACTTGATATTCCACCACCTCCATAAATTCGTCCACTTTTACGCTCAATAATGTTCATGGTCAAATCAATTTTGCCTGCATTGACGAAATTACAATAAACCAATAGATCCAGGTGGACACTGCCGTTAATATTTAACCACATTTACCAAAAACATTGAAGTAGCATCAAAAACCATTTACCAACAGCCGGCTCACGAATAATACTAACGTCGTCCGTAATACCATAGATAGGACATAACCCACATCACTTTTCCACTAAATCATACAATAGACCTTCATAAGACAAATAGCTCAATCGAGTTCACAACGAGTAAACTTTAAACATGAGATAGTAAACTAATCTACCAATGCCAATTTGTGCTATTCCTTTTGTTGCATTTTGCAACCGTTGCTTATGAAACAAGTTGTATAATGGCCTCGTTATTTATCACTATCCCAATTCTTTCAAGAAGAAAGTGGTAAAGAGAGCTGAGGGCAGTGCATCGGAAGCTGGTCTCGTATTTTAGAAAAAATAAACTACAAGGAAAGAAAGCAACAGAAAAAGTTCTATGGAGCTAGTTACCCAATGCATACAACAGAATGAAATATTCCATAAGACATCAAAGATCAAATGTACCAAATACCTGCCCTTTCTTGGTGGTAAGTTGCAAGACTAATGTTGCTGGCTATATTTCCCTACAGTTGGCTCACCACTAAAGATAACAAGAAATAACACGAGCTATGAGATCTATTAGCGATATGGAAACAAACAAGTTCACATGATTAAAGAAAAATTGGGAACGAGTCACGTACATCTTATCAAGGATATGTATGGATATATCATTCACCCCTTCTTCTGAAACTTGTAATTTAATAATTTCCACAAATGCAATCGGATCAAGAAACTCAAATTCGGGAGATACTCCAATGCGAAAGGGGATTCCAGCAAAGGAGAAAGCTCGACATTTCCCACCCCCAATGACGTTATCAAAACTCGGTGGGGATTGCTTTTCTATCTCTTTTTTTTTTTTTTTTTGCCGAATACTGCTCTCTTTTTCGTTTTTTTTCTTTTTGTTCTTTTTTTGTTTTTCTTTCTCTTTTTGTTCTTTTTCTTCGGATTTTCTTTTTGGCGTTCGAATTCTCTTAAGCTTATCCCCCATTGCATCTTTAGAAATCCGTTCTTGTAATCTGAAAAAAAATAGAGGACAAGACAGACAACCATGTAAGAAACCCATTAACCTAAGAAGGGAATAATGTCCTTCGAAGAACTAATTAACATTCATAGCTCTAATTCTAAAGACTAAAGTGTCATTAGTCCATTTATTTTTTAGCAACTTCAATGAGAAATAAACAAATATTGCATCCAGCTCACGGCAGTAAACTACAGTAGAAACCCCCGTCACATATAAACCAGAAATGATACAAAATAAACAAAGCTTATGTAACTTAATGTTTTCGACATACCCACTTGATATTCCACCACCTCCATAAATTCGTCCACTTTTACGCTCAATAATGTTCATGGTCAAATCAATTTTGCCTGCATTGACGAAATTACAATAAACCAATAGATCCAGGTGGACATTGCCGTTAATATTTAACCACTTTTACCAAAAACATTGAAGTAGCATCAAAAACCATTTACCAACAGCCGGCTCACGAATAATACTAACGTCGTCCGTAATACCATAGCTAGGACATAACCCACATCACTTTTCCACTAAATCATACAATAGACCTTCATAAGACAAATAGCTCAATCGAGTTCACAACGAGCAAACTTTAAACATGAGATAGTAAACTAATCTACCAATGCCAATTTGTGCAATTCCTTTTATTGCATTTTGCAACCGTTGCTTATGAAACAAGTTGTATAATGGCCTCGTTTTTTATCACTATCCCAACAACTCACAACTTCTTTCAAGAAGAAAGTGGTAAAGAGAGCTGAGGGCAGTGCATCGGAAGTTGGTCTCGCATTTTAGAAAAAATAAACTACAAGGAAAGAAAGCAACAAAAAAAGTTCTATGGAGCTAGTTACCCAATGCATACAACAGAATGAAATATTCCATAAGACATCAAAGATCAAATGTACCAAATACCTGCCCTTTCTTGGTGGTAAGTTGCAAGACTAATGTTGCTGGCTATATTTCCCCACAGTTGGCTCACCACTAAAGATAACAAGAAATAACACGAGCTATGAGATCTATTAGCGATATGGAAACAAACAAGTTCACATGATTAAAGAAAAATTGGGAACGAGTCACGTACGTCTTATCAAGGATATGTATGGATATATCATTCACCCCTTCTTCTCAAACTTGTAATTTAATAATCTCCACAAATGCAATCGGATCAAGAAACTCAAATTCGGGAGATACTCCAATGCGAAAGGGGATTCCAGCAAAGGAGAAAGCTCGACATTTCCCACCACCACTGACGTTATCAAAACTCGGTGGGGATTGCTTTTTTATCTCTTTTTTTTTTTTTTTTTGCCGAATACTGCTCTCTTTTTCTTTTTTTTTCTTTTTGTTCTTTTTTTGTTTTTCTTTCTCTTTTTGTTCTTTTTCTTCGGATTTTCTTTTTGGCGTTCGAATTCTCTTAAGCTTATCCCCCATTGCATCTTTAGAAATCAGTTCTTGTAATCTGAAAAAAAATAGAAGACAAGACAGGCAACCATGTAAGAAACCCATAAACCTAAGAAGAGAATAATGTCCTTCGAAGAACTAATTAACATTCATAGCTCTAATTCTAAAGACTAAAGTGTCATTAGTCCATTTATTTTTTAGCAACTTCAATGAGAAATAAACAAATATTGCATCCAGCTCACGGCAGTAAACTACAGTAGAAACCCCCGTCACATATAAACAGAAATGCTACAAAATAAACAAAGCTTATGTAACTTAATGTTTTCGACATACCTACTTGATATTCCACCACCTCCATAAATTCGTCCACTTTTACGCTCAACAATGTTCATGGTCAAATCAATTTTGCCTGCATTGACGAAATTACAATAAACCAATAGATCCAGGTGGACACTGCCGTTAATATTTAACCACATTTACCAAAAATATTGAAGTAGCATCAAAAACCATTTACCAACAGCCGGCTCACGAATAATACTAACGTCGTCCGTAATACCATAGCTAGGACATAACCCACATCACTTTTCCACTAAATCATACAATAGACCTTCATAAGACAAATAGCTCAATCGAGTTCACAACGAGCAAACTTTAAACATGAGATAGTAAACTAATCTACCAATGCCAATTTGTGCTATTCCTTTTATTGCATTTTGCAACCGTTGCTTATGAAACAAGTTGTATAATGGCCTCGTTATTTATCACTATCCCAATTCTTTCAAGAAGAAAGTGGTAAAGAGAGCTGAGGGCAGTGCATCGGAAGCTGGTCTCGTATTTTAGAAAAAATAAACTACAAGGAAAGAAAGCAACAGAAAAAGTTCTATGGAGCTAGTTACCCAATGCATACAACAGAATGAAATATTCCATAAGACATCAAAGATCAAATGTACCAAATACCTGCCCTTTCTTGGTGGTAAGTTGCAAGACTAATGTTGCTGGCTATATTTCCCCACAGTTGGCTCACCACTAAAGATAACAAGAAATAACACGAGCTATGAGATCTATTAGTGATATGGAAACAAACAAGTTCACATGATTAAAGAAAAATTGGGAACGAGTCACGTACGTCTTATCAAGGATATGTATGGATATATCATTCACCCCTTCTTCTGAAACTTGTAATTTAATAATTTCCACAAATGCAATCGGATCAAGAAACTCAAATTCGGGAGATACTCCAATGCGAAAGGGGATTCCAGCAAAGGAGAAAGCTCGACATTTCCCACCCCCACTGACGTTATCAAAACTCGGTGGGGATTGCTTTTCTATCTCTTTTTTTTTTTTTTTTTTGCCGAATACTGCTCTCTTTTTCATTTTTTTTCTTTTTGTTCTTTTTTTGTTTTTCTTTCTCTTTTTGTTCTTTTTCTTCGGATTTTCTTTTTGGCGTTCGAATTCTCTTAAGCTTATCCCCCATTGCATCTTTAGAAATCCGTTCTTGTAATCTGAAAAAAAATAGAGGACAAGACAGACAACCATGTAAGAAACCCATTAACCTAAGAAGAGAATAATGTCCTTCGAAGAACTAATTAACATTCATAGCTCTAATTCTAAAGACTAAAGTGTCATTAGTCCATTTATTTTTTAGCAACTTCAATGAGAAATAAACAAATATTGCATCCAGCTCACGGCAATAAACTACAGTAGAAACCCCCGTCACATATAAACCAGAAATGCTACAAAATAAACAAAGCTTATGTAACTTAATGTTTTCGACATACCCACTTGATATTCCACCACCTCCATAAATTCGTCCACTTTTACGCTCAATAATGTTCATGGTCAAATCAATTTTGCCTGCATTGACGAAATTACAATAAACCAATAGATCCAGGTGGACACTGCCGTTAATATTTAACCACATTTACCAAAAACATTGAAGTAGCATCAAAAACCATTTACCAACAGCCAGCTCACGAATAATACTAACGTCGTCCGAAATACCATAGCTAGGACATAACCCACATCACTTTTCCACTAAATCATACAATAGACCTTCATAAGACAAATAGCTCAATCGAGTTCACAACGAGTAAACTTTAAACATGAGATAGTAAACTAATCTACCAATGCCAATTTGTGCTATTCCTTTTGTTGCATTTTGCAACCGTTGCTTATGAAACAAGTTGTATAATGGCCTCGTTATTTATCACTATCCCAATTCTTTCAAGAAGAAAGTGGTAAAGAGAGCTGAGGGCAGTGCATCGGAAGTTGGTCTCGTATTTTAGAAAAAATAAACTACAAGGAAAGAAAGCAACAGAAAAAGTTCTATGGAGCTAGTTACCCAATGCATACAACAGAATGAAATATTCCATAAGACATCAAAGATCAATTGTACCAAATACCTGCCCTTTCTTGGTGGTAAGTTGCAAGACTAATGTTGCTGGCTTTATTTCCCCACAGTTGGCTCACCACTAAAGATAACAAGAAATAACACGAGCTATGAGATCTATTAGCGATATGGAAACAAACAAGTTCACATGATTAAAGAAAAATTGGGAACGAGTCACGTACGTCTTATCAAGGATATGTATGGATATATCATTCACCCCTTCTTCTCAAACTTGTAATTTAATAATCTCCACAAATGCAATCGGATCAAGAAACTAAAATTCGGGAGATACTCCAATGCGAAAGGGGATTCCAGCAATGGAGAAAGCTCGACATTTCCCACCACCACTGACGTTATCAAAACTCGGTGGGGATTGCTTTTCTATCTCTTTTTTATTTTTTTTTTGCCGAATACTGCTCTCTTTTTCTTTTTTTTTTCTGTTTGTTCTTTTTTTGTTTTTCTTTCTCTTTTTGTTCTTTTTCTTCGGATTTTCTTTTTGGCGTTCGAAATCTCTTAAGCTTATCCCCCATTGCATCTCTAGAAATCCGTTCTTGTAATCTGAAAGAAAATAGAAGACAAGACAGACAACCATGTAAGAAATCCATAAACCTAAGAAGAGAATAATGTCCTTCGAAGAACTAATTAACATTCATAGCTCTAATTCTAAAGACTAAAGTGTCATTAGTCCATTTATTTTTTAGCAACTTCAATGAGAAATAAACAAATATTGCATCCAGCTCACGGCAGTAAACTACAGTAGAAACCCCCGTCACATATAAACCAGAAATGCTACAAAATAAACAAAGCTTATGTAACTTAATGTTTTCGACATACCCACTTGATATTCCACCACCTCCATAAATTCGTCCACTTTTACGCTCAATAATGTTCATGGTCAAATCAATTTTGCCTGCATTGACGAAATTACAATAAACCAATAGATCCAGGTGGACACTGCCGTTAATATTTAACCACATTTACCAAAAACATTGAAGTAGCATCAAAAACCATTTACCAACAGCCGGCTCACGAATAATACTAACGTCGTCCGTAATACCATAGCTAGGACATAACCCACATCACTTTTCCACTAAATCATACAATAGACCTTCATAAGACAAATAGCTCAATCGAGTTCACAACGTGCAAACTTTAAACATGAGATAGTAAACTAATCTACCAATGCCAATTTGTGCAATTCCTTTTATTGCATTTTGCAACCGTTGCTTATGAAACAAGTTGTATAATGGCCTCGTTTTTTATCACTATCCCAACAACTCACAACTTCTTTCAAGAAGAAAGTGGTAAAGAGAGCTGAGGGCAGTGCATCGAAAGTTGGTCTCGCATTTTAGAAAAAATAAACTACAAGGAAAGAAAGCAACAGAAAAAGTTCTATGGAGCTAGTTACCCAATGCATACAACAGAATGAAATATTCCATAAGACATCAAAGATCAAATGTACCAAATACCTGCCCTTTCTTGGTGGTAAGTTGCAAGACTAATGTTGCTGGCTTTATTTCCCCACAATTGGCTCACCACTAAAGATAACAAGAAATAACACGAGCTATGAGATCTATTAGCGATATGGAAACAAACAAGTTCACATGATTAAAGAAAAATTGGGAACGAGTCACGTACGTCTTATCAAGGATATGTATGGATATATCATTCTCCCCTTCTTCTCAAACTTGTAATTTAATAATCTCCACAAATGCAATCGGATCAAGAAACTCAAATTCGGGAGATACTCCAATGCGAATGGGGATTCCAGCAATGGAGAAAGCTCGACATTTCCCACCACCACTGACGTTATCAAAACTCGGTGGGGATTGCTTTTCTATCTCTTTTTTTTTTTTTTTTGCCGAATACTGATCTCTTTTTCTTTTTTTTTTTCTTTTTGTTCTTTTTTTGTTTTTCTTTCTCTTTTTGTTCTTTTTCTTCGAGATTTTCTTTTTGGCGTTCGAATTCTCTTAAGCTTATCCCCCATTGCATCTTTAGAAATCCGTTCTTGTAATCTGAAAAAAAATAGAAGACAAGACAGACAACCATGTAAAAAACCAATAAACCTAAGAAGAGAATAATGTCCTTCGAAGAACTAATTAACATTCATAGCTCTAATTCTAAAGACTAAAGTGTCATTAGTCCATTTATTTTTGAGCAACTTCAATGAGAAATAAACAAATATTGCATCCACCTCACGGCAGTAAACTACAGTGGAAACCCCCGTTACATATAAACTAGAAATTCTACAAAATAAACAAAGCTTCTGTAACTTAATGTTTTCGACATACCCACTTGATATTCCACCACCTGCATAAATTCCTCCACTTTTATGCTCAACAATGTTCATGGTCAAATCAACTTTGCCTGCATTGACGAAATTACAATAAACCAATAGATCCAGGTGGACACTGCCGTTAATATTTAACCGCATTTACCAAAAACATTGAAGTAGCATCAAGAACCATTTACCAACAGCCGGCTCACGAATAATACTAACGTCGTCCGTAATACCATAGCTAGGACATAACCCACATCACTTTTCCACTAAATCATACAATAGACCTTCATAAGACAAATAGCTCAATCGAGTTCACAACGAGCAAACTTTAAACATGAGATAGTAAACTAATCTACCAATGCCAATTTGTGCAATTCCTTTTATTGCATTTTGCAACCGTTGCTTATGAAACAAGTTGTATAATGGCCTCGTTATTTATCACTATCCCAACAACTCACAACTTCTTTCAAGAAGAAAGTGGTAAAGAGAGCTGAGGGCAGTGCATCGGAAGTTGGTCTCGCATTTTAGAAAAAATAAACTACAAGGAAAGAAAGCAACAGAAAAAGTTCTATGGAGCTAGTTACCCAATGCATACAACAGAATGAAATATTCCATAAGACATCAAAGATCAAATGTACCAAATACCTGCCCTTTCTTGGTGGTAAGTTGCAAGACTAATGTTGCTGGCTTTATTTCCCCACAATTGGCTCACCACTAAAGATAACAAGAAATAACACGAGCTATGAGATCTATTAGCGATATGGAAACAAACAAGTTCACATGATTAAAGAAAAATTGGGAACGAGTCACGTACGTCTTATCAAGGATATGTATGGATATATCATTCTCCCCTTCTTCTCAAACTTGTAATTTAATAATCTCCACAAATGCAATCGGATCAAGAAACTCAAATTCGGGAGATACTCCAATGCGAATGGGGATTCCAGCAATGGAGAAAGCTCGACATTTCCCACCACCACTGACGTTATCAAAACTCGGTGGGGATTGCTTTTCTATCTCTTTTTTTTTTTTTTTTGCCGAATACTGATCTCTTTTTCTTTTTTTTTTTTCTTTTTGTTCTTTTTTTGTTTTTCTTTCTCTTTTTGTTCTTTTTCTTCGAGATTTTCTTTTTGGCGTTCGAATTCTCTTAAGCTTATCCCCCATTGCATCTTTAGAAATCCGTTCTTGTAATCTGAAAAAAAATAGAAGACAAGACAGACAACCATGTAAAAAACCAATAAACCTAAGAAGAGAATAATGTCCTTCGAAGAACTAATTAACATTCATAGCTCTAATTCTAAAGACTAAAGTGTCATTAGTCCATTTATTTTTGAGCAACTTCAATGAGAAATAAACAAATATTGCATCCACCTCACGGCAGTAAACTACAGTGGAAACCCCCGTTACATATAAACTAGAAATTCTACAAAATAAACAAAGCTTCTGTAACTTAATGTTTTCGACATACCCACTTGATATTCCACCACCTGCATAAATTCCTCCACTTTTATGCTCAACAATGTTCATGGTCAAATCAACTTTGCCTGCATTGACGAAATTACAATAAACCAATAGATCCAGGTGGACACTGCCGTTAATATTTAACCGCATTTACCAAAAACATTGAAGTAGCATCAAGAACCATTTACCAACAGCCGGCTCACGAATAATACTAACGTCGTCCGTAATACCATAGCTAGGACATAACCCACATCACTTTTCCACTAAATCATACAATAGACCTTCATAAGACAAATAGCTCAATCGAGTTCACAACGAGCAAACTTTAAACATGAGATAGTAAACTAATCTACCAATGCCAATTTGTGCAATTACTTTTATTGCATTTTGCAACCGTTGCTTATGAAACAAGTTGTATAATGGCCTCGTTATTTATCACTATCCAAACAACTCACAACTTCTTTCAAGAAGAAAGTGGTAAAGAGAGCTGAGGGCAGTGCATCGGAAGTTGGTCTCGCATTTTAGAAAAAATAAACTACAAGGAAAGAAAGCAACAGAAAAAGTTCTATGGAGCTAGTTACCCAATGCATACAACAGAATGAAATATTCCATAAGACATCAAAGATCAAATGTACCAAATACCTGCCCTTTCTTGGTGGTAAGTTGCAAGACTAATGTTGCTGGCTTTATTTCCCCACAGTTGGCTCACCACTAAAGACAACAAGAAATAACACGAGCTATGAGATCTATTAGCGATATGGAAACAAACATGTTCACATGATTAAAGAAAAATTGGGAACGAGTCACGTACGTCTTATCAAGGATATGTATGGATATATCATTCACCCCTTCTTCTCAAACTTGTAATTTAATAATCTCCACAAATGCAATCGGATCAAGAAACTCAAATTCGGGAGATACTCCAATGCGAAAGGGGATTCCAGCAATGGAGAAAGCTCGACATGTCCCACCACCAATGACGTTATCAAAACTCGGTGGGGATTGCTTTTCTATCTCTTTTTTTTTTTTTTGCCGAATACTGCTCTCTTTTTCTTTTTTTTTCTTTTTGTTCTTTTTTTGTTTTTCTTTCTCTTTTTGTTCTTTTTCTTCGGATTTTCTTTTTGGCGTTCAAATTCTCTTAAGCTTATCCCCCATTGCATCTTTAGAAATCCGGTCTTGTAATCTGAAAAAAAATAGAACACAAGACAGACAACCATGTAAGAAACCCATAAACCTAAGAAGAGAATAATGTCCTTCGAAGAACTAATTAACATTCATAGCTCTAATTCTAAAGACTAAAGTGTCATTAGTCCATTTATTTTTGAGCAACTTCAATGAGAAATAAACAAATATTGCATCCACCTCACGGCAGTAAACTACAGTGGAAACCCCCGTTACATATAAACTAGAAATTCTACAAAATAAACAAAGCTTATGTGACTTAATGTTTTCGACATACCCACTTGATATTCCACCACGTGCATAAATTCCTCCACTTTTATGCTCAACAATGTTCATGGTCAAATCAACTTTGCCTGCATTGACGAAATTACAATAAACCAATAGATCCAGGTGGACACTGCCGTTAATATTTAACCGCATTTACCAAAAACATTGAAGTAGCATCAAGAACCATTTACCAACAGCCGGCTCACGAATAATACTAACGTCGTCCGTAATACCATAGCTAGGACATAACCCACATCACTTTTCCACTAAATCATACAATAGACCTTCATAAGACAAATAGCTCAATCGAGTTCACAACGAGCAAACTTTAAACATGAGATAGTAAACTAATCTACCAATGCCAATTTGTGCTATTCCTTTTATTGCATTTTGCAACCGTTGCTTATGAAACAAGTTGTATAATGGCCTCGTTATTTATCACTATCCCAACAACTCACAACTTCTTTCAAGAAGAAAGTGGTAAAGAGAGCTGAGGGCAGTGCATCGGAAGTTGGTCTCGTATTTTAGAAAAAATAAACTACAAGGAAAGAAAGCAACAGAAAAAGTTCTATGGAGCTAGTTACCCAATGCATACAACAGAATGAAATATTCCATAAGACATCAAAGATCAATTGTACCAAATACCTGCCCTTTCTTGGTGGTAAGTTGCAAGACTAATATTGCTGGCTTTATTTCCTCACAGTTGGCTCACCACTAAAGATAACAAGAAATAACACGAGCTATGAGATCTATTAGCGATATGGAAACAAACAAGTTCACATGATTAAAGAAAAATTTGGAACGAGTCACGTACGTCTTATCAAGGATATGTATGGATATATCATTCACCCCTTCTTCTCAAACTTGTAATTTAATAATCTCCACAAATGCAATCGGATCAAGAAACTCAAATTCGGGAGATACTCCAATGTGAAAGGGGATTCCAGCAATGGAGAAAGCACGACATTTCCCACCACCACTGACGTTATCAAAACTCGGTGGGGATTGCTTTTCTATCTCTTTTTTATTTTTTTTTTGCCGAATACTGCTCTCTTTTTCTTTTTTTTTTCTGTTTGTTCTTTTTTTGTTTTTCTTTCTCTTTTTGTTCTTTTTCTTCGGATTTTCTTTTTGGCGTTCGAAATCTCTTAAGCTTATCCCCCATTGCATCTCTAGAAATCCGTTCTTGTAATCTGAAAGAAAATAGAAGACAAGACAGACAACCATGTAAGAAACCCATAAACCTAAGAAGAGAATAATGTCCTTCGAAGAACTAATTAACATTCATAGCTCTAATTCTAAAGACTAAAGTGTCATTAGTCCATTTATTTTTTAGCAACTTCAATGAGAAATAAACAAATATTGCATCCAGCTCACGGCAGTAAACTACAGTAGAAACCCCCGTCACATATAAACCAGAAATGCTACAAAATAAACAAAGCTTATGTAACTTAATGTTTTCGACATACCTACTTGATATTCCACCACCTCCATAAATACGTCCACTTTTACGCTCAATAATGTTCATGGTCAAATCAATTTTGCCTGCATTGACGAAATTACAATAAACCAATAGATCCAGGTGGACACTGCCGTTAATATTTAACCACATTTACCAAAAACATTGAAGTAGCATCAAAAACCATTTACCAACAGCCGGCTCACGAATAATACTAACGTCGTCCGTAATACCATAGCTAGGACATAACCCACATCACTTTTCCACTAAATCATACAATAGACCTTCATAAGACAAATAGCTCAATCGAGTTCACAACGTGCAAACTTTAAACATGAAATAGTAAACTAATCTACCAATGCCAATTTGTGCAATTCCTTTTATTGCATTTTGCAACCGTTGCTTATGAAACAAGTTGTATAATGGCCTCGTTTTTTATCACTATCCCAACAACTCACAACTTCTTTCAAGAAGAAAGTGGTAAAGAGAGCTGAGGGCAGTGCATCGGAAGTTGGTCTCGCATTTTAGAAAAAATAAACTACAAGGAAAGAAAGCAACAGAAAAAGTTCTATGGAGCTAGTTATCCAATGCATACAACAGAATGAAATATTCCATAAGACATCAAAGATCAAATGTACCAAATACCTGCCCTTTCTTGGTGGTAAGTTGCAAGACTAATGTTGCTGGCTTTATTTCCCCACAGTTGGCTCACCACTAAAGATAACAAGAAATAACACGAGCTATGAGATCTATTAGCGATATGGAAACAAACAAGTTCACATGATTAAAGAAAAATTGGGAACGAGTCACGTACGTCTTATCAAGGATATGTATGGATATATCATTCACCCCTTCTTCTCAAACTTGTAATTTAATAATCTCCACAAATGCAATCGGATCAAGAAACTCAAATTCGGGAGATACTACAATGCGAAAGGGGATTCCAGCAATGGAGAAAGCTCGACATTTCCCACCACCACTGACGTTATCAAAACTCGGTGGGGATTGCTTTTCTATCTCTTTTTTTTTTTTTTTTTTTTTGCCGAATACTGCTCTCTTTTTCTTTTTTTTTCATTTTGTTCTTTTTTTGTTTTTCTTTCTCTTTTTGTTCTTTTTCTTCGGATTTTCTTTTTGGCGTTCGAATTCTCTTAAGCTTATCCCCCATTGCATCTTTAGAAATCCGTTCTTGTAATCTGAAAAAAAATAGAAGACAAGACAGACAACCATGTAAGAAACCCATAAACCTAAGAAGAGAATAATGTCCTTCGAAGAACTAATTAACATTCATAGCTCTAATTCTAAAGTCTAAAGTGTCATTTGTCCATTTATTTTTTAGCAACTTCAATGAGAAATAAACAAATATTGCATCCAGCTCACGGCAGTAAACTACAGTGGAAACCCCCGTTACATATAAACTAGAAATTCTACAAAATAAACAAAGCTTATGTAACTTAATGTTTTCGACATACCCACTTGATATTCCACCACGTGCATAAATTCCTCCACTTTTATGCTCAACAATGTTCATGGTCAAATCAACTTTGCCTGCATTGACGAAATTACAATAAACCAATAGATCCAAGTGGACACTGCCGTTAATATTTAACCGCATTTACCAAAAACAATGAAGTAGCATCAAGAACCATTTACCAACAGCCGGCTCACGAATAATACTAACGTCGTCCGTAATACCATAGCTAGGACATAACCCACATCACTTTTCCACTAAATCATACAATAGACCTTCATAAGACAAATAGCTCAATCGAGTTCACAACGAGCAAACTTTAAACATGAGATAGTAAACTAATCTACCAATGCCAATTTGTGCTATTCCTTTTATTGCATTTTGCAACCGTTGCTTATGAAACAAGTTGTATAATGGCCTCGTTATTTATCACTATCCCAACAACTCACAACTTCTTTCAAGAAGAAAGTGGTAAAGAGAGCTGAGGGCAGTGCATCGGAAGTTGGTCTCGTATTTTAGAAAAAATAAACTACAAGGAAAGAAAGCAACAGAAAAAGTTCTATGGAGCTAGTTACCCAATGCATACAACAGAATGAAATATTCCATAAGACATCAAAGATCAAATGTACCAAATACCTGCCCTTTCTTGGTGGTAAGTTGCAAGACTAATGTTGCTGGCTTTATTTCCCCACAGTTGGCTCACCACTAAAGATAACAAGAAATAACACGAGCTATGAGATCATCTATTAGCGATATGGAAACAAACAAGTTCACATGATTAAAGAAAAATTGGGAACGAGTCACGTACGTCTTATCAAGGATATGTATGGATATATCATTCTCCCCTTCTTCTCAAACTTGTAATTTAATAATCTCCACAAATGCAATCGGATCAAGAAACTCAAATTCGGGAGATACTCCAATGCGAAAGGGGATTCCAGCAATGGAGAAAGCTCGACATTTCCCACCACCACTGACGTTATCAAAACTCGGTGGGGATTGCTTTTCTATCTCTTTTTTTTTTTTTTTTGGCCGAATACTGCTCTCTTTTTCTTTTTTTTTTCTTTTTGTTCTTTTTTTGTTTTTCTTTCTCTTTTTGTTCTTTTTCTTCGGATTTTCTTTTTGGCGTTCGAATTCTCTTAAGCTTATCCCCCATTGCATCTTTAGAAATCCGTTCTTGTAATCTGAAAAAAAATAGAAGACAAGACAGACAACCATGTAAGAAACCCATAAACCTAAGAAGAGAATAATGTCCTTCGAAGAACTAATTAACATTCATAGCTCTAATTCTAAAGACTAAAGTGTCTTTAGTCCATTTATTTTTGAGCAACTTCAATGAGAAATAAACAAATATTGCATCCACCTCACGGTAGTAAACTACAGTGGAAACCCCCGTTACATATAAACTAGAAATTCTACAAAATAAACAAAGCTTCTGTAACTTAATATTTTCGACATACCCACTTGATATTCCACCACGTGCATAAATTCCTCCACTTTTATGCTCAACAATGTTCATGGTCAAATCAACTTTGCCTGCATTGACGAAATTACAATAAACCAATAGATCCAAGTGGACACTGCCGTTAATATTTAACCGCATTTACCAAAAACAATGAAGTAGCATCAAGAACCATTTACCAACAGCCGGATCACGAATAATACTAACGTCGTCCCTAATACCATAGCTAGGACATAACCCACATCACTTTTTCACTAAATCATACAATAGACCTTCATAAGACAAATAGCTCAATCGAGTTCACAACGAGCAAACTTTAAACATGAGATAGTAAACTAATCTACCAATGCCAATTTGTGCTATTCCTTTTATTGCATTTTGCAACCGTTGCTTATGAAACAAGTTGTATAATGGCCTCGTTATTTATCACTATCCCAACAACTCACAACTTCTTTCAAGAAGAAAGTGGTAAAGAGAGCTGAGGGCAGTGCATCGGAAGTTGGTCTCGTATTTTAGAAAAAATAAACTACAAGGAAAGAAAGCAACAGAAAAAGTTCTATGGAGCTAGTTACCCAATGCATACAACAGAATGAAATATTCCATAAGACATCAAAGATCAAATGTACCAAATACCTGCCCTTTCTTGGTGGTAAGTTGCAAGACTAATGTTGCTGGCTTTATTTCCCCACAGTTGGCTCACCACTAAAGATAACAAGAAATAACACGAGCTATGAGATCTATTAGCGATATGGAAACAAACAAGTTCACATGATTAAAGAAAAATTGAGAACGAGTCACGTACGTCTTATCAAGAATATGTATGGATATATCATTCTCCCCTTCTTCTCAAACTTGTAATTTAATAATCTTCACAAATGCAATCGGATCAAGAAACTCAAATTCGGGAGATACTCCAATGCGAAAGGGGATTCCAGAAATGGAGAAAGCTCGACATTTCCCACCACCACTGACGTTATCAAAACTCGGTGGGGATTGCTTTTCTATCTCTTTTTTTTTTTTGGCCGAATACTGCTCTCTTTTTCTTTTTTTTTTCTTTTTGTTCTTTTTTTGTTTTTCTTTCTCTTTTTGTTCTTTTTCTTCGGATTTTCTTTTTGGCGTTCGAATTCTCTTAAGCTTATCCCCCATTGCATCTTTAGAAATCCGTTCTTGTAATCTGAAAAAAAATAGAAGACAAGACAGACAACCATGTAAGAAACCCATAAACCTAAGAAAAGAATAATGTCCTTCGAAGAACTAATTAACATTCATAGCTCTAATTCTAAAGACTAAAGTGTCATTAGTCCATTTATTTTTTAGCAACTTCAATGAGAAATAAACAAATATTGCATCCAGCTCACGGCAGTAAACTACAGTGGAAACCCCCGTTACATATAAACTAGAAATTCTACAAAATAAACAAAGCTTATGTAACTTAATGTTTTCGACATACCCACTTGATATTCCACCACGTGCATAAATTCCTCCACTTTTATGCTCAACAATGTTCATGGTCAAATCAACTTTGCCTGCATTGACGAAATTACAATAAACCAATAGATCCAAGTGGACACTGCCGTTAATATTTAACCGCATTTACCAAAAACAATGAAGTAGCATCAAGAACCATTTACCAACAGCCGGATCACGAATAATACTAACGTCGTCCCTAATACCATAGCTAGGACATAACCCACATCACTTTTCCACTAAATCATACAATAGACCTTCATAAGACAAATAGCTCAATCGAGTTCACAACGAGCAAACTTTAAACATGAGATAGTAAACTAATCTACCAATGCCAATTTGTGCTATTCCTTTTATTGCATTTTGCAACCGTTGCTTATGAAACAAGTTGTATAATGGCCTCGTTATTTATCACTATCCCAACAACTCACAACTTCTTTCATGAAGAAAGTGGTAAAGAGAGCTGAGGGCAGTGCATCGGAAGTTGGTCTCGTATTTTAGAAAAAATAAACTACAAGGAAAGAAAGCAACAGAAAAAGTTCTATGGAGCTAGTTACCCATGGCATACAACAGAATGAAATATTCCATAAGATATCAAAGATCAAATGTATCAAATACCTGCCCTTTCTTGGTGGTAAGTTGCAAGACTAATGTTGCTGGCTTTATTTCTCCACAGTTGGCTCACCACTAAAGATAACAAGAAATAACACGAGCTATGAGATCTATTAGCGATATGGAAACAAACAAGTTCACATGATTGAAGAAAAATTGGGAACGAGTCACGTACGTCTTATCAAGGATATGTATGGATATATCATTCACCCCTTCTTCTCAAACTTGTAATTTAATAATCTCCACAAATGCAATCGGATCAAGAAACTCAAATTCGGGAGATACTCCAATGCGAAAGGGGATTCCAGCAATGGAGAAAGCTCGACATTTCCCACCACCACTGACGTTATCAAAACTCGGTGGGGATTGCTTTTCTATCTCCTTTTTTTTTTTTGCCGAATACTGCTCTCTTTTTCTTTTTTTTTTCTTTTTGTTCTTTTTTTGTTTTTCTTTCTCTTTTTCTTATTTTTCTTCGGATTTTCTTTTTGGCGTTCGAATTCTCTTAAGCTTATCCCCCATTGCATCTTTAGAAATCCGTTCTTGTAATCTGAAAAAAAATAGAGGACAAGACAGACAACCATGTAAGAAACCCATTAACCTAAGAAGGGAATAATGTCCTTCGAAGAACTAATTAACATTCATAGCTCTAATTCTAAAGACTAAAGTGTCATTAGTCCATTTATTTTTTAGCAACTTCAATGAGAAATAAACAAATATTGCATCCAGCTCACGGCAGTAAACTACAGTAGAAACCCCCGTCACATATAAACCAGAAATGCTACAAAATAAACAAAGCTTATGTAACTTAATGTTTTCGACATACCCACTTGATATTCCACCACCTCCATAAATTCGTCCACTTTTACGCTCAATAATGTTCATGGTCAAATCAATTTTGCCTGCATTGACGAAATTACAATAAACCAATAGATCCAGGTGGACACTGCCGTTAATATTTAACCGCATTTACCAAAAACAATGAAGTAGCATCAAGAACCATTTACCAACAGCCGGATCACGAATAATACTAACGTCGTCCGTAATACCATAGCTAGGACATAACCCACATCACTTTTCCACTAAATCATACAATAGACCTTCATAAGACAAATAGCTCAATCGAGTTCACAACGAGCAAACTTTAAACATGAGATAGTAAACTAATCTACCAATGCCAATTTGTGCTATTCCTTTTATTGCATTTTGCAACCGTTGCTTATGAAACAAGTTGTATAATGGCCTCGTTATTTATCACTATCCCAACAACTCACAACTTCTTTCAAGAAGAAAGTGGTAAAGAGAGCTGAGGGCAGTGCATCGGAAGTTGGTCTCGTATTTTAGAAAAAATAAACTACAAGGAAAGAAAGCAACAGAAAAAGTTCTATGGAGCTATGGCATACAACAGAATGAAATATTCCATAAGACATCAAAGATCAAATGTACCAAATACCTGCCCTTTCTTGGTGGTAAGTTGCAAGACTAATGTTGCTGGCTTTATTTCCCCACAGTTGGCTCACCACTAAAGATAACAAGAAATAACACGAGCTATGAGATCTATTAGCGATATGGAAACAAACAAGTTCACATGATTAAAGAAAAATTTGGAACGAGTCACGTACGTCTTATCAAGGATATGTATGGATATATCATTCACCCCTTCTTCTCAAACTTGTAGTTTAATAATCTCCACAAATGCATTCGGATCAAGAAACTCAAATTCGGGAGATACTCCAATGCGAAAGGGGATTCCAGCAATGGAGAAAGCTCGACATTTCCCACCACCACTGACGTTATCAAAACTCGGCGGGGATTGCTTTTCTATCTCTTTTTTTTTTTTTGCCGAATACTGCTCTCTTTTTCTTTTTTTTTCATTTTGTTCTTTTTTTGTTTTTCTTTCTCTTTTTGTTCTTTTTCTTCGGATTTTCTTTTTGGCGTTCGAATTCTCTTAAGCTTATCCCCCATTGCATCTTTAGAAATCCGTTCTTGTAATCTGAAAAAAAATAGAAGACAAGACAGACAACCATGTAAGAAACCCATAAACCTAAGAAGAGAATAATGTCCTTCGAAGAACTAATTAACATTCATAGCTCTAATTCTAAAGACTAAAGTGTCATTTGTCCATTTATTTTATAGCAACTTCAATGAGAAATAAACAAATATTGCATCCAGCTCACGGCAGTAAACTACAGTGGAAACCCCCGTTACATATAAACTAGAAATTCTACAAAATAAACAAAGCTTATGTAACTTAATGTTTTCGACATACCCACTTGATATTCCACCACGTGCATAAATTCCTCCACTTTTATGCTCAACAATGTTCATGGTCAAATCAACTTTGCCTGCATTGACGAAATTACAATAAACCAATAGATCCAAGTGGACACTGCCGTTAATATTTAACCGCATTTACCAAAAACAATGAAGTAGCATCAAGAACCATTTACCAACAGCCGGCTCACGAATAATACTAACGTCGTCCGTAATACCATAGCTAGGACATAACCCACATCACTTTTTCACTAAATCATACAATAGACCTTCATAAGACAAATAGCTCAATCGAGTTCACAACGAGCAAACTTTAAACATGAGATAGTAAACTAATCTACCAATGCCAATTTGTGCTATTCCTTTTATTGCATTTTGCAACCGTTGCTTATGAAACAAGTTGTATAATGGCCTCGTTATTTATCACTATCCCAACAACTCACAACTTCTTTCAAGAAGAAAGTGGTAAAGAGAACTGAGGGCAGTGCATCGGAAGTTGGTCTCGTATTTTAGAAAAAATAAACTACAAGGAAAGAAAGCAACAGAAAAAGTTCTATGGAGCTAGTTACCCAATGCATACAACAAAATGAAATATTCCATAAGACATCAAAGATCAAATGTACCAAATACCTGCCCTTTCTTGGTGGTAAGTTGCAAGACTAATGTTGCTGGCTTTATTTCCCCACAGTTGGCTCACCACTAAAGATAACAAGAAATAACACGAGCTATGAGATCTATTAGCGATATGGAAACAAACAAGTTCACATGATTAAAGAAAAATTGGGAACGAGTCACGTACGTCTTATCAAGGATATGTATGGATATATCATTCTCCCCTTCTTCTCAAACTTGTAATTTAATAATCTCCACAAATGCAATCGGATCAAGAAACTCAAATTCGGGAGATACTCCAATGCGAAAGGGGATTCCTGCAATGGAGAAAGCTCGACATTTCCCACCACCACTGACGTTATCAAAACTCGGCGGGGATTGCTTTTCTATCTCTTTTTTTTTTTTTTTGCCGAATACTGATCTCTTTTTCTTTTTTTTTTCTTTTTGTTCTTTTTTTGTTTTTCTTTCTCTTTTTGTTCTTTTTCTTCGGATTTTCTTTTTGGCGTTCGAATTCTCTTAAGCTTATCCCCCATTGCATCTTTAGAAATCCGTTCTTGTAATCTGAAAAAAAATAGAAGACAAGACAGACAACCATGTAAGAAACCCATAAACCTAAGAAGAGAATAATGTCCTTCGAAGAACTAATTAACATTCATAGCTCTAATTCTAAAGACTAAAGTGTCATTAGTCCATTTATTTTTGAGCAACTTCAATGAGAAATAAAAAAATATTGCATCCACCTCACGGCAGTAAACTACAGTGGAAACCCCTGTTACATATAAACTAGAAATTCTACAAAATAAACAAAGCTTCTGTAACTTAATGTTTTCGACATACCCACTTGATATTCCACCACCTGCATAAATTCCTCCACTTTTATGCTCAACAATGTTCATGGTCAAATCAACTTTACCGAAGGCGATCATTAAGGAAGTTGAGAAACGCCTTCGAAGATTCCTTTGGAAAGGCACCTCAATGACGGGTTTTGCCAAAGTTGCGTGGAAGGATGTTTGCAAACCGATTGGGCAAGGAGGCCTTGGAATTAAAGATATTGATGCGCTGAACCGAGCACTAATGACTAAAAAGTTGTGTGATGTCATTAGATGTGACCGAACGTCTATCTGGGTTGAGTGGTTACAGCTCGGACGCCTACACAATAATACCATTTGGACTGTTGACGAGAAGGGTGGATCATGGGGTTGGAAAAAGCTGCTTCGTCTACGCAGCCTTATCAAACCAATGGTGGAGTGTTATATTGGAGATGGGAGGAACTTCTTTCTGTGGAAGGATCCATGGCATCACCTGGGCCCCTGATTTCTCGATTTCCACGAGGACCGAGTTTACTTGGGCTTGATGAATCTACCAAACTCAATACGGTTATTGATGAGGGCCAATGGCACTGGCCCCTCATAACGGATTTGGAATGCCTTCAGATTATTTATTCACTACCCGAGATCCATGGTGGAGAAGATAGAATCATTTTGGCGTTTCCCGGATGGCCGACCCACAGCCCAAGCCCTATACAGACTTATCTGCCCGCCCGGACCAAAAATAGGCTGGACGTCACTACTTTCGGGTTCTCTAAAGATCCCACGACATTGTTTTATCTTATGGATGGCTTTTCAGGAAAAACTGCCAACGACAGACAAACCCTGGCTCACACACATTGGAGGGTGTATTCTTTGTGATGAAGAAACAACCGAGACACATAATCATTTATTCTTCCGATGCCGATATAGCAGAAGATGCCTTATAGCCATACGGGAAATTATTCGATTCGATTGGCCCAATCGCACATGGGCAATGGATGTGGAATGGGCAGTAAAAAAATGGAGAGGGAAGCATATCATCAATGCAGCATACCGAGCATTACTTGGGTCATTGGTTTACCATTTGTGGCGAGAAAGAAACTCCAGACGGTTCCAACAAAGTGAACACCCGCCTAATGTATTGGCTTCTCATATTATTGATGATGTTAGGCAGAGGATTCTGAGCCTTAATCTTTCCAGTTCGATTAGTACATGGGCCCTTTATAGACTATGGCGTATCCCTTGGCCTGTCGAGGGACTACCCAATTAATTGTTGTACTGTACCATTTTTTTTTTTTTTTTTTTTAATAATGAAATTTACCATTACCGAGAAAAAAATCAACTTTGCCTGCATTGACGAAATTACAATAAACCAATAGATCCAGGTGGACACTGCCGTTAATATTTAACCGCATTTACCATAAACATTGAAGTAGCATCAAGAACCATTTACCAACAGCCGGCTCACGAATAATACTAACGTCGTCCGTAATACCATAGCTAGGACATAACCCACATCACTTTTCCACTAAATCATACAATAGACCTTCATAAGACAAATAGCTCAATCGAGTTCACAACGAGCAAACTTTAAACATGAGATAGTAAACTAATCTACCAATGCCAATTTGTGCAATTCCTTTTATTGCATTTTGCAACCGTTGCTTATGAAACAAGTTGTATAATGGCCTCGTTATTTATCACTATCCCAACAACTCACAACTTCTTTCAAGAAGAAAGTGGTAAAGAGAGCTGAGGGCAGTGCATCGGAAGTTGGTCTCGCATTTTAGAAAAAATAAACTACAAGGAAAGAAAGCAACAGAAAAAGTTCTATGGAGCTAGTTACCCAATGCATACAACAGAATGAAATATTCCATAAGACATCAAAGATCAAATGTACCAAATACCTGCCCTTTCTTGGTGGTAAGTTGCAAGACTAATGTTGCTGGCTTTATTTCCCCACAATTGGCTCACCACTAAAGATAACAAGAAATAACACGAGCTATGAGATCTATTAGCGATATGGAAACAAACAAGTTCACATGATTAAAGAAAAATTGGGAACGAGTCACGTACGTCTTATCAAGGATATGTATGGATATATCATTCTCCCCTTCTTCTCAAACTTGTAATTTAATAATCTCCACAAATGCAATCGGATCAAGAAACTCAAATTCGGGAGATACTCCAATGCGAATGGGGATTCCAGCAATGGAGAAAGCTCGACATTTCCCACCACCACTGACGTTATCAAAACTCGGTGGGGATTGCTTTTCTATCTCTTTTTTTTTTTTTTTGCCGAATACTGATCTCTTTTTCTTTTTTTTTTTTCTTTTTGTTCTTTTTTTGTTTTTCTTTCTCTTTTTGTTCTTTTTCTTCGGATTTTCTTTTTGGCGTTCGAATTCTCTTAAGCTTATCCCCCATTGCATCTTTAGAAATCCGTTCTTGTAATCTGAAAAAAAATAGAAGACAAGACAGACAACCATGTAAAAAACCAATAAACCTAAGAAGAGAATAATGTCCTTCGAAGAACTAATTAACATTCATAGCTCTAATTCTAAAGACTAAAGTGTCATTAGTCCATTTATTTTTGAGCAACTTCAATGAGAAATAAACAAATATTGCATCCACCTCACGGCAGTAAACTACAGTGGAAACCCCCGTTACATATAAACTAGAAATTCTACAAAATAAACAAAGCTTCTGTAACTTAATGTTTTCGACATACCCACTTGATATTCCACCACCTGCATAAATTCCTCCACTTTTATGCTCAACAATGTTCATGGTCAAATCAACTTTGCCTGCATTGACGAAATTACAATAAACCAATAGATCCAGGTGGACACTGCCGTTAATATTTAACCGCATTTACCAAAAACATTGAAGTAGCATCAAGAACCATTTACCAACAGCCGGCTCACGAATAATACTAACGTCGTCCGTAATACCATAGCTAGGACATAACCCACATCACTTTTCCACTAAATCATACAATAGACCTTCATAAGACAAATAGCTCAATCGAGTTCACAACGAGCAAACTTTAAACATGAGATAGTAAACTAATCTACCAATGCCAATTTGTGCAATTCCTTTTATTGCATTTTGCAACCGTTGCTTATGAAACAAGTTGTATAATGGCCTCGTTATTTATCACTATCCAAACAACTCACAACTTCTTTCAAGAAGAAAGTGGTAAAGAGAGCTGAGGGCAGTGCATCGGAAGTTGGTCTCGCATTTTAGAAAAAATAAACTACAAGGAAAGAAAGCAACAGAAAAAGTTCTATGGAGCTAGTTACCCAATGCATACAACAGAATGAAATATTCCATAAGACATCAAAGATCAAATGTACCAAATACCTGCCCTTTCTTGGTGGTAAGTTGCAAGACTAATGTTGCTGGCTTTATTTCCCCACAGTTGGCTCACCACTAAAGACAACAAGAAATAACACGAGCTATGAGATCTATTAGCGATATGGAAACAAACATGTTCACATGATTAAAGAAAAATTGGGAACGAGTCACGTACGTCTTATCAAGGATATGTATGGATATATCATTCACCCCTTCTTCTCAAACTTGTAATTTAATAATCTCCACAAATGCAATCGGATCAAGAAACTCAAATTCGGGAGATACTCCAATGCGAAAGGGGATTCCAGCAATGGAGAAAGCTCGACATGTCCCACCACCAATGACGTTATCAAAACTCGGTGGGGATTGCTTTTCTATCTCTTTTTTTTTTTTTTGCCGAATACTGCTCTCTTTTTCTTTTTTTTTCTTTTTGTTCTTTTTTTGTTTTTCTTTCTCTTTTTGTTCTTTTTCTTCGGATTTTCTTTTTGGCGTTCAAATTCTCTTAAGCTTATCCCCCATTGCATCTTTAGAAATCCGGTCTTGTAATCTGAAAAAAAATAGAACACAAGACAGACAACCATGTAAGAAACCCATAAACCTAAGAAGAGAATAATGTCCTTCGAAGAACTAATTAACATTCATAGCTCTAATTCTAAAGACTAAAGTGTCATTAGTCCATTTATTTTTGAGCAACTTCAATGAGAAATAAACAAATATTGCATCCACCTCACGGCAGTAAACTACAGTGGAAACCCCCGTTACATATAAACTAGAAATTCTACAAAATAAACAAAGCTTATGTGACTTAATGTTTTCGACATACCCACTTGATATTCCACCACGTGCATAAATTCCTCCACTTTTATGCTCAACAATGTTCATGGTCAAATCAACTTTGCCTGCATTGACGAAATTACAATAAACCAATAGATCCAGGTGGACACTGCCGTTAATATTTAACCGCATTTACCAAAAACATTGAAGTAGCATCAAGAACCATTTACCAACAGCCGGCTCACGAATAATACTAACGTCGTCCGTAATACCATAGCTAGGACATAACCCACATCACTTTTCCACTAAATCATACAATAGACCTTCATAAGACAAATAGCTCAATCGAGTTCACAACGAGCAAACTTTAAACATGAGATAGTAAACTAATCTACCAATGCCAATTTGTGCTATTCCTTTTATTGCATTTTGCAACCGTTGCTTATGAAACAAGTTGTATAATGGCCTCGTTATTTATCACTATCCCAACAACTCACAACTTCTTTCAAGAAGAAAGTGGTAAAGAGAGCTGAGGGCAGTGCATCGGAAGTTGGTCTCGTATTTTAGAAAAAATAAACTACAAGGAAAGAAAGCAACAGAAAAAGTTCTATGGAGCTAGTTACCCAATGCATACAACAGAATGAAATATTCCATAAGACATCAAAGATCAATTGTACCAAATACCTGCCCTTTCTTGGTGGTAAGTTGCAAGACTAATATTGCTGGCTTTATTTCCTCACAGTTGGCTCACCACTAAAGATAACAAGAAATAACACGAGCTATGAGATCTATTAGCGATATGGAAACAAACAAGTTCACATGATTAAAGAAAAATTTGGAACGAGTCACGTACGTCTTATCAAGGATATGTATGGATATATCATTCACCCCTTCTTCTCAAACTTGTAATTTAATAATCTCCACAAATGCAATCGGATCAAGAAACTCAAATTCGGGAGATACTCCAATGTGAAAGGGGATTCCAGCAATGGAGAAAGCACGACATTTCCCACCACCACTGACGTTATCAAAACTCGGTGGGGATTGCTTTTCTATCTCTTTTTTATTTTTTTTTTGCCGAATACTGCTCTCTTTTTCTTTTTTTTTTCTGTTTGTTCTTTTTTTGTTTTTCTTTCTCTTTTTGTTCTTTTTCTTCGGATTTTCTTTTTGGCGTTCGAAATCTCTTAAGCTTATCCCCCATTGCATCTCTAGAAATCCGTTCTTGTAATCTGAAAGAAAATAGAAGACAAGACAGACAACCATGTAAGAAACCCATAAACCTAAGAAGAGAATAATGTCCTTCGAAGAACTAATTAACATTCATAGCTCTAATTCTAAAGACTAAAGTGTCATTAGTCCATTTATTTTTTAGCAACTTCAATGAGAAATAAACAAATATTGCATCCAGCTCACGGCAGTAAACTACAGTAGAAACCCCCGTCACATATAAACCAGAAATGCTACAAAATAAACAAAGCTTATGTAACTTAATGTTTTCGACATACCTACTTGATATTCCACCACCTCCATAAATACGTCCACTTTTACGCTCAATAATGTTCATGGTCAAATCAATTTTGCCTGCATTGACGAAATTACAATAAACCAATAGATCCAGGTGGACACTGCCGTTAATATTTAACCACATTTACCAAAAACATTGAAGTAGCATCAAAAACCATTTACCAACAGCCGGCTCACGAATAATACTAACGTCGTCCGTAATACCATAGCTAGGACATAACCCACATCACTTTTCCACTAAATCATACAATAGACCTTCATAAGACAAATAGCTCAATCGAGTTCACAACGTGCAAACTTTAAACATGAAATAGTAAACTAATCTACCAATGCCAATTTGTGCAATTCCTTTTATTGCATTTTGCAACCGTTGCTTATGAAACAAGTTGTATAATGGCCTCGTTTTTTATCACTATCCCAACAACTCACAACTTCTTTCAAGAAGAAAGTGGTAAAGAGAGCTGAGGGCAGTGCATCGGAAGTTGGTCTCGCATTTTAGAAAAAATAAACTACAAGGAAAGAAAGCAACAGAAAAAGTTCTATGGAGCTAGTTATCCAATGCATACAACAGAATGAAATATTCCATAAGACATCAAAGATCAAATGTACCAAATACCTGCCCTTTCTTGGTGGTAAGTTGCAAGACTAATGTTGCTGGCTTTATTTCCCCACAGTTGGCTCACCACTAAAGATAACAAGAAATAACACGAGCTATGAGATCTATTAGCGATATGGAAACAAACAAGTTCACATGATTAAAGAAAAATTGGGAACGAGTCACGTACGTCTTATCAAGGATATGTATGGATATATCATTCACCCCTTCTTCTCAAACTTGTAATTTAATAATCTCCACAAATGCAATCGGATCAAGAAACTCAAATTCGGGAGATACTACAATGCGAAAGGGGATTCCAGCAATGGAGAAAGCTCGACATTTCCCACCACCACTGACGTTATCAAAACTCGGTGGGGATTGCTTTTCTATCTCTTTTTTTTTTTTTTTTTTTTTGCCGAATACTGCTCTCTTTTTCTTTTTTTTTCATTTTGTTCTTTTTTTGTTTTTCTTTCTCTTTTTGTTCTTTTTCTTCGGATTTTCTTTTTGGCGTTCGAATTCTCTTAAGCTTATCCCCCATTGCATCTTTAGAAATCCGTTCTTGTAATCTGAAAAAAAATAGAAGACAAGACAGACAACCATGTAAGAAACCCATAAACCTAAGAAGAGAATAATGTCCTTCGAAGAACTAATTAACATTCATAGCTCTAATTCTAAAGTCTAAAGTGTCATTTGTCCATTTATTTTTTAGCAACTTCAATGAGAAATAAACAAATATTGCATCCAGCTCACGGCAGTAAACTACAGTGGAAACCCCCGTTACATATAAACTAGAAATTCTACAAAATAAACAAAGCTTATGTAACTTAATGTTTTCGACATACCCACTTGATATTCCACCACGTGCATAAATTCCTCCACTTTTATGCTCAACAATGTTCATGGTCAAATCAACTTTGCCTGCATTGACGAAATTACAATAAACCAATAGATCCAAGTGGACACTGCCGTTAATATTTAACCGCATTTACCAAAAACAATGAAGTAGCATCAAGAACCATTTACCAACAGCCGGCTCACGAATAATACTAACGTCGTCCGTAATACCATAGCTAGGACATAACCCACATCACTTTTCCACTAAATCATACAATAGACCTTCATAAGACAAATAGCTCAATCGAGTTCACAACGAGCAAACTTTAAACATGAGATAGTAAACTAATCTACCAATGCCAATTTGTGCTATTCCTTTTATTGCATTTTGCAACCGTTGCTTATGAAACAAGTTGTATAATGGCCTCGTTATTTATCACTATCCCAACAACTCACAACTTCTTTCAAGAAGAAAGTGGTAAAGAGAGCTGAGGGCAGTGCATCGGAAGTTGGTCTCGTATTTTAGAAAAAATAAACTACAAGGAAAGAAAGCAACAGAAAAAGTTCTATGGAGCTAGTTACCCAATGCATACAACAGAATGAAATATTCCATAAGACATCAAAGATCAAATGTACCAAATACCTGCCCTTTCTTGGTGGTAAGTTGCAAGACTAATGTTGCTGGCTTTATTTCCCCACAGTTGGCTCACCACTAAAGATAACAAGAAATAACACGAGCTATGAGATCATCTATTAGCGATATGGAAACAAACAAGTTCACATGATTAAAGAAAAATTGGGAACGAGTCACGTACGTCTTATCAAGGATATGTATGGATATATCATTCTCCCCTTCTTCTCAAACTTGTAATTTAATAATCTCCACAAATGCAATCGGATCAAGAAACTCAAATTCGGGAGATACTCCAATGCGAAAGGGGATTCCAGCAATGGAGAAAGCTCGACATTTCCCACCACCACTGACGTTATCAAAACTCGGTGGGGATTGCTTTTCTATCTCTTTTTTTTTTTTTTTTGGCCGAATACTGCTCTCTTTTTCTTTTTTTTTTCTTTTTGTTCTTTTTTTGTTTTTCTTTCTCTTTTTGTTCTTTTTCTTCGGATTTTCTTTTTGGCGTTCGAATTCTCTTAAGCTTATCCCCCATTGCATCTTTAGAAATCCGTTCTTGTAATCTGAAAAAAAATAGAAGACAAGACAGACAACCATGTAAGAAACCCATAAACCTAAGAAGAGAATAATGTCCTTCGAAGAACTAATTAACATTCATAGCTCTAATTCTAAAGACTAAAGTGTCTTTAGTCCATTTATTTTTGAGCAACTTCAATGAGAAATAAACAAATATTGCATCCACCTCACGGTAGTAAACTACAGTGGAAACCCCCGTTACATATAAACTAGAAATTCTACAAAATAAACAAAGCTTCTGTAACTTAATATTTTCGACATACCCACTTGATATTCCACCACGTGCATAAATTCCTCCACTTTTATGCTCAACAATGTTCATGGTCAAATCAACTTTGCCTGCATTGACGAAATTACAATAAACCAATAGATCCAAGTGGACACTGCCGTTAATATTTAACCGCATTTACCAAAAACAATGAAGTAGCATCAAGAACCATTTACCAACAGCCGGATCACGAATAATACTAACGTCGTCCCTAATACCATAGCTAGGACATAACCCACATCACTTTTTCACTAAATCATACAATAGACCTTCATAAGACAAATAGCTCAATCGAGTTCACAACGAGCAAACTTTAAACATGAGATAGTAAACTAATCTACCAATGCCAATTTGTGCTATTCCTTTTATTGCATTTTGCAACCGTTGCTTATGAAACAAGTTGTATAATGGCCTCGTTATTTATCACTATCCCAACAACTCACAACTTCTTTCAAGAAGAAAGTGGTAAAGAGAGCTGAGGGCAGTGCATCGGAAGTTGGTCTCGTATTTTAGAAAAAATAAACTACAAGGAAAGAAAGCAACAGAAAAAGTTCTATGGAGCTAGTTACCCAATGCATACAACAGAATGAAATATTCCATAAGACATCAAAGATCAAATGTACCAAATACCTGCCCTTTCTTGGTGGTAAGTTGCAAGACTAATGTTGCTGGCTTTATTTCCCCACAGTTGGCTCACCACTAAAGATAACAAGAAATAACACGAGCTATGAGATCTATTAGCGATATGGAAACAAACAAGTTCACATGATTAAAGAAAAATTGAGAACGAGTCACGTACGTCTTATCAAGAATATGTATGGATATATCATTCTCCCCTTCTTCTCAAACTTGTAATTTAATAATCTTCACAAATGCAATCGGATCAAGAAACTCAAATTCGGGAGATACTCCAATGCGAAAGGGGATTCCAGAAATGGAGAAAGCTCGACATTTCCCACCACCACTGACGTTATCAAAACTCGGTGGGGATTGCTTTTCTATCTCTTTTTTTTTTTTGGCCGAATACTGCTCTCTTTTTCTTTTTTTTTTCTTTTTGTTCTTTTTTTGTTTTTCTTTCTCTTTTTGTTCTTTTTCTTCGGATTTTCTTTTTGGCGTTCGAATTCTCTTAAGCTTATCCCCCATTGCATCTTTAGAAATCCGTTCTTGTAATCTGAAAAAAAATAGAAGACAAGACAGACAACCATGTAAGAAACCCATAAACCTAAGAAAAGAATAATGTCCTTCGAAGAACTAATTAACATTCATAGCTCTAATTCTAAAGACTAAAGTGTCATTAGTCCATTTATTTTTTAGCAACTTCAATGAGAAATAAACAAATATTGCATCCAGCTCACGGCAGTAAACTACAGTGGAAACCCCCGTTACATATAAACTAGAAATTCTACAAAATAAACAAAGCTTATGTAACTTAATGTTTTCGACATACCCACTTGATATTCCACCACGTGCATAAATTCCTCCACTTTTATGCTCAACAATGTTCATGGTCAAATCAACTTTGCCTGCATTGACGAAATTACAATAAACCAATAGATCCAAGTGGACACTGCCGTTAATATTTAACCGCATTTACCAAAAACAATGAAGTAGCATCAAGAACCATTTACCAACAGCCGGATCACGAATAATACTAACGTCGTCCCTAATACCATAGCTAGGACATAACCCACATCACTTTTCCACTAAATCATACAATAGACCTTCATAAGACAAATAGCTCAATCGAGTTCACAACGAGCAAACTTTAAACATGAGATAGTAAACTAATCTACCAATGCCAATTTGTGCTATTCCTTTTATTGCATTTTGCAACCGTTGCTTATGAAACAAGTTGTATAATGGCCTCGTTATTTATCACTATCCCAACAACTCACAACTTCTTTCATGAAGAAAGTGGTAAAGAGAGCTGAGGGCAGTGCATCGGAAGTTGGTCTCGTATTTTAGAAAAAATAAACTACAAGGAAAGAAAGCAACAGAAAAAGTTCTATGGAGCTAGTTACCCATGGCATACAACAGAATGAAATATTCCATAAGATATCAAAGATCAAATGTATCAAATACCTGCCCTTTCTTGGTGGTAAGTTGCAAGACTAATGTTGCTGGCTTTATTTCTCCACAGTTGGCTCACCACTAAAGATAACAAGAAATAACACGAGCTATGAGATCTATTAGCGATATGGAAACAAACAAGTTCACATGATTGAAGAAAAATTGGGAACGAGTCACGTACGTCTTATCAAGGATATGTATGGATATATCATTCACCCCTTCTTCTCAAACTTGTAATTTAATAATCTCCACAAATGCAATCGGATCAAGAAACTCAAATTCGGGAGATACTCCAATGCGAAAGGGGATTCCAGCAATGGAGAAAGCTCGACATTTCCCACCACCACTGACGTTATCAAAACTCGGTGGGGATTGCTTTTCTATCTCCTTTTTTTTTTTTGCCGAATACTGCTCTCTTTTTCTTTTTTTTTTCTTTTTGTTCTTTTTTTGTTTTTCTTTCTCTTTTTCTTATTTTTCTTCGGATTTTCTTTTTGGCGTTCGAATTCTCTTAAGCTTATCCCCCATTGCATCTTTAGAAATCCGTTCTTGTAATCTGAAAAAAAATAGAGGACAAGACAGACAACCATGTAAGAAACCCATTAACCTAAGAAGGGAATAATGTCCTTCGAAGAACTAATTAACATTCATAGCTCTAATTCTAAAGACTAAAGTGTCATTAGTCCATTTATTTTTTAGCAACTTCAATGAGAAATAAACAAATATTGCATCCAGCTCACGGCAGTAAACTACAGTAGAAACCCCCGTCACATATAAACCAGAAATGCTACAAAATAAACAAAGCTTATGTAACTTAATGTTTTCGACATACCCACTTGATATTCCACCACCTCCATAAATTCGTCCACTTTTACGCTCAATAATGTTCATGGTCAAATCAATTTTGCCTGCATTGACGAAATTACAATAAACCAATAGATCCAGGTGGACACTGCCGTTAATATTTAACCGCATTTACCAAAAACAATGAAGTAGCATCAAGAACCATTTACCAACAGCCGGATCACGAATAATACTAACGTCGTCCGTAATACCATAGCTAGGACATAACCCACATCACTTTTCCACTAAATCATACAATAGACCTTCATAAGACAAATAGCTCAATCGAGTTCACAACGAGCAAACTTTAAACATGAGATAGTAAACTAATCTACCAATGCCAATTTGTGCTATTCCTTTTATTGCATTTTGCAACCGTTGCTTATGAAACAAGTTGTATAATGGCCTCGTTATTTATCACTATCCCAACAACTCACAACTTCTTTCAAGAAGAAAGTGGTAAAGAGAGCTGAGGGCAGTGCATCGGAAGTTGGTCTCGTATTTTAGAAAAAATAAACTACAAGGAAAGAAAGCAACAGAAAAAGTTCTATGGAGCTATGGCATACAACAGAATGAAATATTCCATAAGACATCAAAGATCAAATGTACCAAATACCTGCCCTTTCTTGGTGGTAAGTTGCAAGACTAATGTTGCTGGCTTTATTTCCCCACAGTTGGCTCACCACTAAAGATAACAAGAAATAACACGAGCTATGAGATCTATTAGCGATATGGAAACAAACAAGTTCACATGATTAAAGAAAAATTTGGAACGAGTCACGTACGTCTTATCAAGGATATGTATGGATATATCATTCACCCCTTCTTCTCAAACTTGTAGTTTAATAATCTCCACAAATGCATTCGGATCAAGAAACTCAAATTCGGGAGATACTCCAATGCGAAAGGGGATTCCAGCAATGGAGAAAGCTCGACATTTCCCACCACCACTGACGTTATCAAAACTCGGCGGGGATTGCTTTTCTATCTCTTTTTTTTTTTTTGCCGAATACTGCTCTCTTTTTCTTTTTTTTTCATTTTGTTCTTTTTTTGTTTTTCTTTCTCTTTTTGTTCTTTTTCTTCGGATTTTCTTTTTGGCGTTCGAATTCTCTTAAGCTTATCCCCCATTGCATCTTTAGAAATCCGTTCTTGTAATCTGAAAAAAAATAGAAGACAAGACAGACAACCATGTAAGAAACCCATAAACCTAAGAAGAGAATAATGTCCTTCGAAGAACTAATTAACATTCATAGCTCTAATTCTAAAGACTAAAGTGTCATTTGTCCATTTATTTTATAGCAACTTCAATGAGAAATAAACAAATATTGCATCCAGCTCACGGCAGTAAACTACAGTGGAAACCCCCGTTACATATAAACTAGAAATTCTACAAAATAAACAAAGCTTATGTAACTTAATGTTTTCGACATACCCACTTGATATTCCACCACGTGCATAAATTCCTCCACTTTTATGCTCAACAATGTTCATGGTCAAATCAACTTTGCCTGCATTGACGAAATTACAATAAACCAATAGATCCAAGTGGACACTGCCGTTAATATTTAACCGCATTTACCAAAAACAATGAAGTAGCATCAAGAACCATTTACCAACAGCCGGCTCACGAATAATACTAACGTCGTCCGTAATACCATAGCTAGGACATAACCCACATCACTTTTTCACTAAATCATACAATAGACCTTCATAAGACAAATAGCTCAATCGAGTTCACAACGAGCAAACTTTAAACATGAGATAGTAAACTAATCTACCAATGCCAATTTGTGCTATTCCTTTTATTGCATTTTGCAACCGTTGCTTATGAAACAAGTTGTATAATGGCCTCGTTATTTATCACTATCCCAACAACTCACAACTTCTTTCATGAAGAAAGTGGTAAAGAGAGCTGAGGGCAGTGCATCGGAAGTTGGTCTCGTATTTTAGAAAAAATAAACTACAAGGAAAGAAAGCAACAGAAAAAGTTCTATGGAGCTAGTTACCCATGGCATACAACAGAATGAAATATTCCATAAGATATCAAAGATCAAATGTATCAAATACCTGCCCTTTCTTGGTGGTAAGTTGCAAGACTAATGTTGCTGGCTTTATTTCTCCACAGTTGGCTCACCACTAAAGATAACAAGAAATAACACGAGCTATGAGATCTATTAGCGATATGGAAACAAACAAGTTCACATGATTGAAGAAAAATTGGGAACGAGTCACGTACGTCTTATCAAGGATATGTATGGATATATCATTCACCCCTTCTTCTCAAACTTGTAATTTAATAATCTCCACAAATGCAATCGGATCAAGAAACTCAAATTCGGGAGATACTCCAATGCGAAAGGGGATTCCAGCAATGGAGAAAGCTCGACATTTCCCACCACCACTGACGTTATCAAAACTCGGTGGGGATTGCTTTTCTATCTCCTTTTTTTTTTTTGCCGAATACTGCTCTCTTTTTCTTTTTTTTTTCTTTTTGTTCTTTTTTTGTTTTTCTTTCTCTTTTTCTTATTTTTCTTCGGATTTTCTTTTTGGCGTTCGAATTCTCTTAAGCTTATCCCCCATTGCATCTTTAGAAATCCGTTCTTGTAATCTGAAAAAAAATAGAGGACAAGACAGACAACCATGTAAGAAACCCATTAACCTAAGAAGGGAATAATGTCCTTCGAAGAACTAATTAACATTCATAGCTCTAATTCTAAAGACTAAAGTGTCATTAGTCCATTTATTTTTTAGCAACTTCAATGAGAAATAAACAAATATTGCATCCAGCTCACGGCAGTAAACTACAGTAGAAACCCCCGTCACATATAAACCAGAAATGCTACAAAATAAACAAAGCTTATGTAACTTAATGTTTTCGACATACCCACTTGATATTCCACCACCTCCATAAATTCGTCCACTTTTACGCTCAATAATGTTCATGGTCAAATCAATTTTGCCTGCATTGACGAAATTACAATAAACCAATAGATCCAGGTGGACACTGCCGTTAATATTTAACCGCATTTACCAAAAACAATGAAGTAGCATCAAGAACCATTTACCAACAGCCGGATCACGAATAATACTAACGTCGTCCGTAATACCATAGCTAGGACATAACCCACATCACTTTTCCACTAAATCATACAATAGACCTTCATAAGACAAATAGCTCAATCGAGTTCACAACGAGCAAACTTTAAACATGAGATAGTAAACTAATCTACCAATGCCAATTTGTGCTATTCCTTTTATTGCATTTTGCAACCGTTGCTTATGAAACAAGTTGTATAATGGCCTCGTTATTTATCACTATCCCAACAACTCACAACTTCTTTCAAGAAGAAAGTGGTAAAGAGAGCTGAGGGCAGTGCATCGGAAGTTGGTCTCGTATTTTAGAAAAAATAAACTACAAGGAAAGAAAGCAACAGAAAAAGTTCTATGGAGCTATGGCATACAACAGAATGAAATATTCCATAAGACATCAAAGATCAAATGTACCAAATACCTGCCCTTTCTTGGTGGTAAGTTGCAAGACTAATGTTGCTGGCTTTATTTCCCCACAGTTGGCTCACCACTAAAGATAACAAGAAATAACACGAGCTATGAGATCTATTAGCGATATGGAAACAAACAAGTTCACATGATTAAAGAAAAATTTGGAACGAGTCACGTACGTCTTATCAAGGATATGTATGGATATATCATTCACCCCTTCTTCTCAAACTTGTAGTTTAATAATCTCCACAAATGCATTCGGATCAAGAAACTCAAATTCGGGAGATACTCCAATGCGAAAGGGGATTCCAGCAATGGAGAAAGCTCGACATTTCCCACCACCACTGACGTTATCAAAACTCGGCGGGGATTGCTTTTCTATCTCTTTTTTTTTTTTTGCCGAATACTGCTCTCTTTTTCTTTTTTTTTCATTTTGTTCTTTTTTTGTTTTTCTTTCTCTTTTTGTTCTTTTTCTTCGGATTTTCTTTTTGGCGTTCGAATTCTCTTAAGCTTATCCCCCATTGCATCTTTAGAAATCCGTTCTTGTAATCTGAAAAAAAATAGAAGACAAGACAGACAACCATGTAAGAAACCCATAAACCTAAGAAGAGAATAATGTCCTTCGAAGAACTAATTAACATTCATAGCTCTAATTCTAAAGACTAAAGTGTCATTTGTCCATTTATTTTATAGCAACTTCAATGAGAAATAAACAAATATTGCATCCAGCTCACGGCAGTAAACTACAGTGGAAACCCCCGTTACATATAAACTAGAAATTCTACAAAATAAACAAAGCTTATGTAACTTAATGTTTTCGACATACCCACTTGATATTCCACCACGTGCATAAATTCCTCCACTTTTATGCTCAACAATGTTCATGGTCAAATCAACTTTGCCTGCATTGACGAAATTACAATAAACCAATAGATCCAAGTGGACACTGCCGTTAATATTTAACCGCATTTACCAAAAACAATGAAGTAGCATCAAGAACCATTTACCAACAGCCGGCTCACGAATAATACTAACGTCGTCCGTAATACCATAGCTAGGACATAACCCACATCACTTTTTCACTAAATCATACAATAGACCTTCATAAGACAAATAGCTCAATCGAGTTCACAACGAGCAAACTTTAAACATGAGATAGTAAACTAATCTACCAATGCCAATTTGTGCTATTCCTTTTATTGCATTTTGCAACCGTTGCTTATGAAACAAGTTGTATAATGGCCTCGTTATTTATCACTATCCCAACAACTCACAACTTCTTTCAAGAAGAAAGTGGTAAAGAGAACTGAGGGCAGTGCATCGGAAGTTGGTCTCGTATTTTAGAAAAAATAAACTACAAGGAAAGAAAGCAACAGAAAAAGTTCTATGGAGCTAGTTACCCAATGCATACAACAAAATGAAATATTCCATAAGACATCAAAGATCAAATGTACCAAATACCTGCCCTTTCTTGGTGGTAAGTTGCAAGACTAATGTTGCTGGCTTTATTTCCCCACAGTTGGCTCACCACTAAAGATAACAAGAAATAACACGAGCTATGAGATCTATTAGCGATATGGAAACAAACAAGTTCACATGATTAAAGAAAAATTGGGAACGAGTCACGTACGTCTTATCAAGGATATGTATGGATATATCATTCTCCCCTTCTTCTCAAACTTGTAATTTAATAATCTCCACAAATGCAATCGGATCAAGAAACTCAAATTCGGGAGATACTCCAATGCGAAAGGGGATTCCTGCAATGGAGAAAGCTCGACATTTCCCACCACCACTGACGTTATCAAAACTCGGCGGGGATTGCTTTTCTATCTCTTTTTTTTTTTTTTTGCCGAATACTGATCTCTTTTTCTTTTTTTTTTCTTTTTGTTCTTTTTTTGTTTTTCTTTCTCTTTTTGTTCTTTTTCTTCGGATTTTCTTTTTGGCGTTCGAATTCTCTTAAGCTTATCCCCCATTGCATCTTTAGAAATCCGTTCTTGTAATCTGAAAAAAAATAGAAGACAAGACAGACAACCATGTAAGAAACCCATAAACCTAAGAAGAGAATAATGTCCTTCGAAGAACTAATTAACATTCATAGCTCTAATTCTAAAGACTAAAGTGTCATTAGTCCATTTATTTTTGAGCAACTTCAATGAGAAATAAAAAAATATTGCATCCACCTCACGGCAGTAAACTACAGTGGAAACCCCTGTTACATATAAACTAGAAATTCTACAAAATAAACAAAGCTTCTGTAACTTAATGTTTTCGACATACCCACTTGATATTCCACCACCTGCATAAATTCCTCCACTTTTATGCTCAACAATGTTCATGGTCAAATCAACTTTACCGAAGGCGATCATTAAGGAAGTTGAGAAACGCCTTCGAAGATTCCTTTGGAAAGGCACCTCAATGACGGGTTTTGCCAAAGTTGCGTGGAAGGATGTTTGCAAACCGATTGGGCAAGGAGGCCTTGGAATTAAAGATATTGATGCGCTGAACCGAGCACTAATGACTAAAAAGTTGTGTGATGTCATTAGATGTGACCGAACGTCTATCTGGGTTGAGTGGTTACAGCTCGGACGCCTACACAATAATACCATTTGGACTGTTGACGAGAAGGGTGGATCATGGGGTTGGAAAAAGCTGCTTCGTCTACGCAGCCTTATCAAACCAATGGTGGAGTGTTATATTGGAGATGGGAGGAACTTCTTTCTGTGGAAGGATCCATGGCATCACCTGGGCCCCTGATTTCTCGATTTCCACGAGGACCGAGTTTACTTGGGCTTGATGAATCTACCAAACTCAATACGGTTATTGATGAGGGCCAATGGCACTGGCCCCTCATAACGGATTTGGAATGCCTTCAGATTATTTATTCACTACCCGAGATCCATGGTGGAGAAGATAGAATCATTTTGGCGTTTCCCGGATGGCCGACCCACAGCCCAAGCCCTATACAGACTTATCTGCCCGCCCGGACCAAAAATAGGCTGGACGTCACTACTTTCGGGTTCTCTAAAGATCCCACGACATTGTTTTATCTTATGGATGGCTTTTCAGGAAAAACTGCCAACGACAGACAAACCCTGGCTCACACACATTGGAGGGTGTATTCTTTGTGATGAAGAAACAACCGAGACACATAATCATTTATTCTTCCGATGCCGATATAGCAGAAGATGCCTTATAGCCATACGGGAAATTATTCGATTCGATTGGCCCAATCGCACATGGGCAATGGATGTGGAATGGGCAGTAAAAAAATGGAGAGGGAAGCATATCATCAATGCAGCATACCGAGCATTACTTGGGTCATTGGTTTACCATTTGTGGCGAGAAAGAAACTCCAGACGGTTCCAACAAAGTGAACACCCGCCTAATGTATTGGCTTCTCATATTATTGATGATGTTAGGCAGAGGATTCTGAGCCTTAATCTTTCCAGTTCGATTAGTACATGGGCCCTTTATAGACTATGGCGTATCCCTTGGCCTGTCGAGGGACTACCCAATTAATTGTTGTACTGTACCATTTTTTTTTTTTTTTTTTTTTAATAATGAAATTTACCATTACCGAGAAAAAAATCAACTTTGCCTGCATTGACGAAATTACAATAAACCAATAGATCCAGGTGGACACTGCCGTTAATATTTAACCGCATTTACCATAAACATTGAAGTAGCATCAAGAACCATTTACCAACAGCCGGCTCACGAATAATACTAACGTCGTCCGTAATACCATAGCTAGGACATAACCCACATCACTTTTCCACTAAATCATACAATAGACCTTCATAAGACAAATAGCTCAATCGAGTTCACAACGAGCAAACTTTAAACATGAGATAGTAAACTAATCTACCAATGCCAATTTGTGCAATTCCTTTTATTGCATTTTGCAACCGTTGCTTATGAAACAAGTTGTATAATGGCCTCGTTATTTATCACTATCCCAACAACTCACAACTTCTTTCAAGAAGAAAGTGGTAAAGAGAGCTGAGGGCAGTGCATCGGAAGTTGGTCTCGCATTTTAGAAAAAATAAACTACAAGGAAAGAAAGCAACAGAAAAAGTTCTATGGAGCTAGTTACCCAATGCATACAACAGAATGAAATATTCCATAAGACATCAAAGATCAAATGTACCAAATACCTGCCCTTTCTTGGTGGTAAGTTGCAAGACTAATGTTGCTGGCTTTATTTCCCCACAATTGGCTCACCACTAAAGATAACAAGAAATAACACGAGCTATGAGATCTATTAGCGATATGGAAACAAACAAGTTCACATGATTAAAGAAAAATTGGGAACGAGTCACGTACGTCTTATCAAGGATATGTATGGATATATCATTCTCCCCTTCTTCTCAAACTTGTAATTTAATAATCTCCACAAATGCAATCGGATCAAGAAACTCAAATTCGGGAGATACTCCAATGCGAATGGGGATTCCAGCAATGGAGAAAGCTCGACATTTCCCACCACCACTGACGTTATCAAAACTCGGTGGGGATTGCTTTTCTATCTCTTTTTTTTTTTTTTGCCGAATACTGATCTCTTTTTCTTTTTTTTTTTTCTTTTTGTTCTTTTTTTGTTTTTCTTTCTCTTTTTGTTCTTTTTCTTCGGATTTTCTTTTTGGCGTTCGAATTCTCTTAAGCTTATCCCCCATTGCATCTTTAGAAATCCGTTCTTGTAATCTGAAAAAAAATAGAAGACAAGACAGACAACCATGTAAAAAACCAATAAACCTAAGAAGAGAATAATGTCCTTCGAAGAACTAATTAACATTCATAGCTCTAATTCTAAAGACTAAAGTGTCATTAGTCCATTTATTTTTGAGCAACTTCAATGAGAAATAAACAAATATTGCATCCACCTCACGGCAGTAAACTACAGTGGAAACCCCCGTTACATATAAACTAGAAATTCTACAAAATAAACAAAGCTTCTGTAACTTAATGTTTTCGACATACCCACTTGATATTCCACCACCTGCATAAATTCCTCCACTTTTATGCTCAACAATGTTCATGGTCAAATCAACTTTGCCTGCATTGACGAAATTACAATAAACCAATAGATCCAGGTGGACACTGCCGTTAATATTTAACCGCATTTACCAAAAACATTGAAGTAGCATCAAGAACCATTTACCAACAGCCGGCTCACGAATAATACTAACGTCGTCCGTAATACCATAGCTAGGACATAACCCACATCACTTTTCCACTAAATCATACAATAGACCTTCATAAGACAAATAGCTCAATCGAGTTCACAACGAGCAAACTTTAAACATGAGATAGTAAACTAATCTACCAATGCCAATTTGTGCAATTCCTTTTATTGCATTTTGCAACCGTTGCTTATGAAACAAGTTGTATAATGGCCTCGTTATTTATCACTATCCAAACAACTCACAACTTCTTTCAAGAAGAAAGTGGTAAAGAGAGCTGAGGGCAGTGCATCGGAAGTTGGTCTCGCATTTTAGAAAAAATAAACTACAAGGAAAGAAAGCAACAGAAAAAGTTCTATGGAGCTAGTTACCCAATGCATACAACAGAATGAAATATTCCATAAGACATCAAAGATCAAATGTACCAAATACCTGCCCTTTCTTGGTGGTAAGTTGCAAGACTAATGTTGCTGGCTTTATTTCCCCACAGTTGGCTCACCACTAAAGACAACAAGAAATAACACGAGCTATGAGATCTATTAGCGATATGGAAACAAACATGTTCACATGATTAAAGAAAAATTGGGAACGAGTCACGTACGTCTTATCAAGGATATGTATGGATATATCATTCACCCCTTCTTCTCAAACTTGTAATTTAATAATCTCCACAAATGCAATCGGATCAAGAAACTCAAATTCGGGAGATACTCCAATGCGAAAGGGGATTCCAGCAATGGAGAAAGCTCGACATGTCCCACCACCAATGACGTTATCAAAACTCGGTGGGGATTGCTTTGCTATCTCTTTTTTTTTTTTTTTGCCGAATACTGCTCTCTTTTTCTTTTTTTTTCTTTTTGTTCTTTTTTTGTTTTTCTTTCTCTTTTTGTTCTTTTTCTTCGGATTTTCTTTTTGGCGTTCAAATTCTCTTAAGCTTATCCCCCATTGCATCTTTAGAAATCCGGTCTTGTAATCTGAAAAAAAATAGAAGACAAGACAGACAACCATGTAAGAAACCCATAAACCTAAGAAGAGAATAATGTCCTTCGAAGAACTAATTAACATTCATAGCTCTAATTCTAAAGACTAAAGTGTCATTAGTCCATTTATTTTTGAGCAACTTCAATGAGAAATAAACAAATATTGCATCCACCTCACGGCAGTAAACTACAGTGGAAACCCCCGTTACATATAAACTAGAAATTCTACAAAATAAACAAAGCTTATGTGACTTAATGTTTTCGACATACCCACTTGATATTCCACCACGTGCATAAATTCCTCCACTTTTATGCTCAACAATGTTCATGGTCAAATCAACTTTGCCTGCATTGACGAAATTACAATAAACCAATAGATCCAGGTGGACACTGCCGTTAATATTTAACCGCATTTACCAAAAACATTGAAGTAGCATCAAGAACCATTTACCAACAGCCGGCTCACGAATAATACTAACGTCGTCCGTAATACCATAGCTAGGACATAACCCACATCACTTTTCCACTAAATCATACAATAGACCTTCATAAGACAAATAGCTCAATCGAGTTCACAACGAGCAAACTTTAAACATGAGATAGTAAACTAATCTACCAATGCCAATTTGTGCTATTCCTTTTATTGCATTTTGCAACCGTTGCTTATGAAACAAGTTGTATAATGGCCTCGTTATTTATCACTATCCCAACAACTCACAACTTCTTTCAAGAAGAAAGTGGTAAAGAGAGCTGAGGGCAGTGCATCGGAAGTTGGTCTCGTATTTTAGAAAAAATAAACTACAAGGAAAGAAAGCAACAGAAAAAGTTCTATGGAGCTAGTTACCCAATGCATACAACAGAATGAAATATTCCATAAGACATCAAAGATCAAATGTACCAAATACCTGCCCTTTCTTGGTGGTAAGTTGCAAGACTAATATTGCTGGCTTTATTTCCTCACAGTTGGCTCACCACTAAAGATAACAAGAAATAACACGAGCTATGAGATCTATTAGCGATATGGAAACAAACAAGTTCACATGATTAAAGAAAAATTTGGAACGAGTCACGTACGTCTTATCAAGGATATGTATGGATATATCATTCACCCCTTCTTCTCAAACTTGTAATTTAATAATCTCCACAAATGCAATCGGATCAAGAAACTCAAATTCGGGAGATACTCCAATGTGAAAGGGGATTCCAGCAATGGAGAAAGCTCGACATTTCCCACCACCATTTACGTTATCAAAACTCAGTGGGGATGGCTTTTCTATCTCTTTTTTTCTTTTTTTTTTTTTTTTTTTGCGAATACTACTCTATTTTTCTTCTTTTTTCTTTTTGTTCTTTTTTGTTGGATTTTTCATTTTCTTTTTCTTTTTGTTCTTTTTTTTTGGATTTTCTTTTTGGCGTTCGTATTCTCTTAAGCTTATCTCCCATTGCATCTCTAGAAATCCGTTCTTGTAATCTGAAAAAAAATAGAAGACAAGGCTATACGCTATCTGCACAAACAGAGAGAACTTTGCATTATCAGTGATAACAAAATAAAAAAATAACAAAATAGAAAAATGACATAAACAGGAAAGACACATTCAAAATTTCCTAACCAAACAATAATCAAAAATGAAAAAGGAAGGAAAAAGCAAGCAAGTGTAAATAAACAATTCCATTTTTCCAAAACAGATACTAGTTTAATGATGGAGGAACTTTTGGCTCTAGCAGATTCATTCCCCATGTAAATATGAAACTTACAGTGCTTTTGCATATAAAAATAAATCGCGGATGACCTTAAACCATATTGTCAGAAATTGGTTGAACACTTGCAGAAAAATCATACCATGAATAAATCTATAAGCAAAATTTCATGGTAACCCTATAAGAATACATATTCTTTCTATATGGTCATCAGCAAATATAAAATAGAATATACCGCATGTACGCTATAACATACAGAAGTTCCCACGCTATTAGAAAATGAGTACCGGGTCCATCAATTCTTTGTTCTCACTTCTCACTCTCTATTGACATTATACAACTGTATTTATCCTATGTAATTAGAACAGTGGGATCGATTTCTGTAATAAACATAAATAAATCTCAGTCAAGGGAAGAAAATATATTCAATGTACACCTTCATAGTAATGGCCGAGGGAAACTTGAAAGAGCACTAAATCAGTATAGATTAAGGAAAGGATAATCTCTCCGAGATACATAGACAACTGAAATAAATGTTATGTGAGTACATTTGAACTGCATGCACCTAATGTATATACAGAACAAAATAAGAATATACGGACCTGATGCTTCAAGGGTCCAAACCCCCACCGAGTTCCGCGCACTCCCACCGTCTCTCCTTCATCGAGGCTGCAGAAACCCTTCATATTGGTCAAGGAAGATATATTGACTTCGGAGTCGTAAACCAAAACCAAATCCAAACCCTTTCTGTCGGTCCCCTTCTCTCTGATGTGCGTTTGTTTTGAGGGCTTTTGTTTCCTTTGTATTTTTTGGTAAGAAAAGAAGCGAAAATGGAGGTGAGAGACTGAAAATGGGCGGATGGAGACGGTAAAACGGTGGGAGGAGGAAGATGAGGAGATTTAGAGGGTTTTCAAGAAATCTGTATTTCTTGGAGTGGGAGAGGGTTTTTACAGACATCTGGTTTTGAGAGTTTTGGTGGAGTGGGAGCTGTGATTTCGATTTCTTGCGAGCAGGGGGGGCCTCTTACTTGTATTTTTTAATTATATTTTTTTTCATATAAATTTTAGATTGATGATTAAGTATTATTATTATTATTATTTTGTTTATTAAATTTTGTAAATATGGTTAATTAGTTTCTGAAAATTTTGTTTATTTTTTCTTTTTATTTTTTGTGCATCTTCTATAATTTTTTATTTTAAATCACATGTATATTGGATAACATTTGTTGTTAAATATTTTTTGTTGGGTAATTTTTGGTTAAGATATTATTATCATTGTGCACGCAATTTATAATATACTTTCAATTGAGATGTAAGGTAAATTAAAATTTTCATACATATGAGTACTTGTAATCTGCTTTTCTTTTTTTAAATCTATAATTAACTCATAGAAAACTACATATACATGAATTATAAAATTAAAAAACAAAAGATAATAAGAAAAACATTAAAAAGCAAGTGAAAAAAAGATTTCATACCTACTTGAGTACTTTCTTTTCTTTTTTTTTCATTTCTTGTGGATTTCAAGATCCTATTAACACAAAAATTCAATATATGAATTATAAAACATAATAAGATAATAAAAAAATAAAAATAGAGCGAAAAGAATATTTCATACCTGGTTGAGTTTTGAAAATCCTATTAACACATAAAAAATAACATATACATGAACTATAGAGAAAAATAAGGTAATAAAAAAATATTACAAATCAAGAAAAAGGAAAAACTTCATGCCTGTTTGAGTATTTTTTTTATTTGAATCTGTAAATAATACGAAAAAATAGATATACGTGAAATATAAAATAAAATAAAATAATAAAAAAACATTTAAATTTTCAAGAACAATAAACTTTTCATACCTTTTGATTAGGGTGAAACACCAATACCCCGAAGCAGGAATTAATATGTTGAAAAGCGCAATTAATTAATACTAATCATTTTTAACTTTGTGGAAATTGTCTATGTATTACGTAGTTGATTAATTACAATTTTGGTAACGATATATACTACCTAGGTCAACCAAATCTCAACCTCATCAATTTACCATCTATATTTGGAGAAAGAAACTTAAATTACGTAAACAAAAGTTTAGTGAGGCCATAAGTGGATGCACATAGAAGAAAATAATCATAATTGAAAATTCGATTAAAATACATAAAGTATATCATATTGACTAGCAAGAAATAGTTGAGCATGTGAAGACCACATCAGGCATTGACAAAATCACATGATCACAAATACCATCTTGTGTGTTCCGAAAGACCGTTATCCTCCATATAGGGAGTGACCCCACGATCGCATTGAATAGGCCATGCCTAGGTACATGACAGCTCCAATCACACACAGGCAACCTCCAGCCTGCCCGTGAAATGACACCTAAGTGGGAACTGAATGACAAAGCCTCAATTGGCACCCAATGCTACCCCAACGTGCCTCGCGAATCGTCCAGCCCCAAGCCCATTGACCGCTTAGCAAGAACCACATAAAGAAAATTCATAAACCTAGTTGAAAAAACATATAGAAGATAGACAATTTAAAGACAACATGCATATTTAATATTACGACGAACAGAACGATATCAAGATAATTGAGATATTTTGGATACTCATATGGACTCTAGAGGTGGCTACCAACAGAAGTTCATAATGAATTCCTGAATACCACATAACAATAATAATAGTCACGTTGTTCACTTAGCTCCATAGAGTTCTGGAGGCCCATTCGAATCCAAGTATATAGCCAAATATCATATTCATTTTGTTCATCAATAAACGATTTCAAGAAATATTTACGCTAGTTTATCGCAAGAAAAGACCATTTTTTTATACATATATATAACAATGCACAATTGTCAATAATCAAGGAAGAAGAAATTCTTTTTATTGAAGGAAGCATACTAGACTTCGTATCAAGAATGGCAAAGGAAAAAGAAGATGTACAGTAATTTGTGTACAAAAAACAGCTCAAGTAAAGATCAGAAAAATAACTAATCTACCTAACCTCTAATTAACTAACCCAACTACCTAACGTATACATAAAAGCGCATCACTATAAACACATTTTTATAAGTAAAGAGAATAGTGGACAACAACTTCATACAACTCTTTCTTCTTCAAACTATCAACCCTGTTCAAGCTTCTGCTTCTTCTTCAACTACATAATTCTAAATCTGGCTTCTCTATTTCATCACTCCCCTCACAAGTTGGGCGAGGGACAACTGTAACTAAGACTAACTTTGTGACATCCGTAGAATTTTTCACGTAATTGGGAGAGTAATTGGTAATTATTAGAAATTTAGATGTAATTAGTAAATAAATTATAGATTAAATTTGGGATATAATAAAATTTGAACGGGTTAAATTGGAGTTCGTTAAAATATTTGGGGACAAATTATAGTAATTAAGAAAATTAGGAGGGGTGTGAAAGGTATTTTAGAAAAGTTTAATTAAATAAAATAATAATAATATTATATATAAAATAATATATATACATAACTATATATATAATAATATATATATATCTAAAGTGAAAATAAAAGAGGGTGAGGATGAGAGTGGGGGGCCACCGCCCACCCCACACCTCTCTCCTCTCTCTCATTATATATAATATATATAGGATTTGCATTATGTAACATAATTACATCTTTAGGGAAATTTGCAATCTTTCACTGCGGCGACGAAGAAACAGAGAGGTCAGAATTTATATTTTAATTTTTATTAATTTATATAATTATATTATTCAATTAGTTTGTTTATTAAATATTGATTATATTGAGCGATGTACTATTTAATCGGAGTATTTCATACTTTTGGCTATTTAAATTGATGTTGAATTAAATATCACATTTGCTATAAAAATGATATAGTTGGGTAATTAAAATATTAGATTTCTTAGATTTAATTATTATTATAGTTAATTTACACAATCTGCTTCCTTGTGCTCTTATTGCATTCTCCCAGAAAACAAGGGGGATTCTATTTTCTACGGGTTGGTTAGAACAAAAAAAGAAAAATACCAACACTAATGGGGGTGAACCCAACATTCCATCGGAATGATTAACCAAATATGTAATTCTATGTATTATTGCTTAATTAAATTGTATAGCAACGATAGAAATGTTTCGAAAAGTTATATTTAAAGAATATTATGTTATGAAAGAGAGAAAATGAGGTTTCAGTGGTAATATAATTTACGAATGTTATTAAAAATGATAATTATAAATATATAAGGGGTTTGATTAAGTGAATTCTTATGAATTATTTGGTAAATTAAATATATTGATTATATGTATAACATTCTGTTATAGGACGTGACGACAAAGTAGAGGGTTGAGCAGTCCCTCGTGAATCGAAGTATTTTGGGATTTACGGTAAGTATAGCTAATTGGTTATATATATATATATATATGTGTAGTATTGTATATGTTATACATATTAATTTCTTGGATGCGATCGTGGACATGGCTTTATATTATTATACGTGGCTTCCTTATATTGATTAGTTGTGGATTATTTGTTAGATTACACTAATACATGGCTAAATTATTCGCCGAAAATAATACAAGCAGAAAAATCAAGGAAATGGATAGAAGGAATGGCTTCACTATTTTTTCACTGAATTCTCTATCCCATGGATCTGGAAATGGCTGCCAGAGGTAGGAATTACCCTACAGAAAATCCCTTGCATAAAAAGGAGGTTTTGTTTCGAAATTCTGGAACAAGCTAATGCAAATTGATCCCGAGACCAAGAAATACTATGGTCAAGAGATCATCAATGAGATGGAGGGAAAATTACAAGAATATAAAGTTCTTGCAGAAAAGGAAGAAAATCAGGCACCCAATCCTTTTGAGCATATCTCCCAGAGGATTCTGAATAAGAAGGGGGTAATCACTAAAAATCAGATGATTGAGGAATACCTTAAGCAAATGGAAAATGATTTGAAAAAGAATCTTTCGGGAATTGCTTCTCCCATGGAGACCTCAAGCAAAAATGGGGAAAATAAATTTTCTTGTCTCGCTGGGGAAGCTCAAAATCCATTTGAAGAATCTTCTCAAGAAGAATTTCTTGACAATCTTTTTAAAGGAATCCGGGAGACACTAAAAGGAAAATAAAAAATGGACATTTCAGAATCATCTGAAGACAAAGAAGATCCAAGCAGTCGGGATCAGAGTCGGAAGGAAGTAGCTTCTCCAGACTCATGAAGAAATGAACTGACAGCATGGCAAGTCAACAAAAATTGACCGAATGACACGTGTCGAAAATGAGAGGACACTTGGCGAAAATGAGAGGACACTTGGCAGATGGAGGCCATGCGGACGTGAAGAATTGATTTCAAGTCCGAACCCACTGGTTATAAATAGAACCTTCTCCCCCCTTTTTTCTGCAAGCCCTGGGAAGCCTTCATGTGTTGAAGCTGAGGCATTTCCACTTGTAATTTCTTTCTTTTCCCTTAGTTATAAAAACTTCCATTTGGCATAAGAAGAAACCACCTGTGAGTTCTCTTATTTAAATTTTTGCATTCGTTATTTCCATTCTTGTTTCTGTTTTTGTTAGCCTAATGCAAGGCTAAGTTGCTGCTGCTGAATTATCCAAGTATAACAGAGATAGCATGGCTATATAGATGTGTATATATATATATATATAATAATAATAATAATAAAAAGAGTATTTTTCATTACTGATAAACATAAGGAGAAATTGAGGGAACTTAATGATAAGGCTCTCTGGGTCGTCGGTTTAAATTATGGGTATGAATGAGGTCGGCCTTGCCATTGCTGCCCGATTTTGCCAATTTTTGGCGTTGATTTTGGGCTTTAGTGTGGTATTTTCTGACCAAAATTTATACCTATTAGTTTAAACCGACGTAAAAGGTTCCCAACTTAGTCTTTCCTTATGGTACTTGTTTCTCTTTATATTTATCGTAATAAAAAATATTCTTTCTTGCACTCCGCCTACATGGTCGGATTTACCTTTTTACTGTTGTGCATTCCGCCTACATGGTCGGTTCTTCCTACCGCCTCATGGCCGGATTTAAATTTTTATTATTTTCTTCGATCCCCCATGACCTTCGGTCATGGCTATATGGTATCAGCTATATAAACCGTGTAATACATAAAAAAAATTTACAAGTTCTATATGAAAATATGTTTTACAAAGAAAATTATTTACAAGCTCAATTTAATTTTATAAAAAAGTATGTTATATAACTTATATATTTTTATATTAAATTACATGCACAAATATCATAAATTATATTAATTACTTATATGAAAATATATGTTACAAAGTAAATTACTTATATTACCAAATACTTTACATAAAGAATAAATTTAATTTTAGAAAATACTTAAACTAAGCTGCTGAGCTCTTCACATAATATTTTTAAATTTGACTTATTATTTGATTTGAAAATATTGTAATAAATTTGACAGGATATAACTAATAAGGAAATATATATAGAATTCAATCTACGATATGCAGATGTAAATATAAAAAAATTAAATTTTGTTTAAAATTATCTAAAAATTTATTTGATTTAGTCATTATTTTAAAATATAAAACATTATTTATCACAAATTATTAGAAATTTATTTTACAAAAATAATAAATTAATTTTAAATTATACTTAAAATAAGTAGCTTAGCTCTTTTTATTCGAGGATTAAAACTGATGAGGTCCAAATATGTCAAATTGAAATTATTTATTTGTGAAAATATAATTACAGATAATATCAATTACAAATAAAATTAAAAGATGACACCTAATATATAAATATATCCATAATAATAAATGCATATTTTAATAAATCCATGACCAAAGCAGATAATATTATTGTTTTATTACAAAATAATTAATTCGAATAAATAATTTATTTTACTTATGCTAATTAGATGTTTTCTAAAAATCTACTAATAACATACTCATCACAATGATATAAAAGTATGATTTAATAAATTATAAACATAAATACAAATGTAATACGATCCAGCTTCGATCATTCAATTTAGTACATCGAGTTTACAAATAATTTAATATGATGTCATTTTTATTAAAATAATCAAAATTAGTTCTCTCCGTCTAATTTATTGAAAAGACGGCTTTTCACTTTCACTGGCAGCCAATTTTCAAGCCCAAACATAAGAATTGAAACTATTCTTATAAATAACTATTAAAAAGTAATAAATTAAAGCCCTAAATCGCTTATTCATTTGTCAAGAAAAAATGTAAAAAAAGTATAATTATATTTTAAATAAAGCCACCAAAAGTTTACCCGCCTTCTTAAGATATTTTAAATAAAGCCACCAAAAGTATAATTATAAACACTCAACATAATAATACAAAAATTTAATTTATAAATATTTCTTCTTTCAACGAAAGTTTATTCGAGAGAAACTTTAAAGAATAAATTATTTTCCAGGAACATTTTAATAAACATTTATCACAGATTATTAGAATTTTATTTTACATAAGTAATAAATTAATTTTAAATAATACTTAAATTGAGGCATTCGCATTATATTTTTAAACTTGACACTTTTAAATTAAAATAGCACTAAATCCCATCTCACTTATTTTTCTAACCTTTCATAAATTATACAATTTACTTATATGAAAAATATATGTTACAAAGTAAATTACATAAAGAATAAATTTAATTTTTGATCATACTTAAACTATAAATATATCCATAATAATAAATGCATATTTTAATAAATCCATGACCAAAGCAGATAATATAATAAATTATGGTTGGTCTTAAATATGGATTAATTCAATAACTAAAATTTGCATCTCTTATCCACTAATTAAATAAAGTTTTGCAATTAAATTTTATTCTACTATAGTAAATTATTGTTTTATTAATAATTTATGTCAATACAAAATAATTAATTTGATTAAATAATTTATTTTTACTTATGCTAATCAGATGTTTTGTCTTATAAATTAAGCTTATTAAAAATCTACTAAATAATTTAAGAACCGAATTTACTCTATAACATAAATACTCATCACAATAATATAAAATCATAAACACAAATACAAATATAATACGATTCACCTTCGATCACTTAATTTATAACATCAAGTTTACAAATAATTTAGTACATGCTTTTCATTAAAATTAAAATTCAATTTTCAACTTTTATTTTTAATTATTGGTAACTAGCGTAAATTATTCTTGTATTGGAGAGAAAAATGATGAAGAATTAAAAAACCCTCATATGATAATGTCCCCTTGGTACACTCAACTATTAAAAAGTAATAAATTAAAGCCTTAAATCGCTTACTCATTTGTCAAGAAAAAATGCAAAAAAATATAATTACATTTTAAATAAAGCCACCAAAAATTTACAGCCTTCGTAAGAGAAAATAATAGCAGAAAAATAAAATTATCTATTTTAATAAATTAATTTTAAATTATAATATAGTATTTGTATTTAATAAATTTATACCTATTTATTATTTTCTGAATTTAAATAATAATTTAGTATATTAATAAACTTCGACCATACATCATAATAAATCAAATTTATTTTACAAAAATTTGAAAAAATTACATAAAGAATTAAAATTAACTATAAATTTCATTTGATTTAGTTTCATTTTAAAATATAAAATATTATTTATAAAAAATGATGCGTCAATTAATAAATAAACTTTGACAACAAATTATAATAATAAATAAATTTTATTTTTTAAAATTTGAAATTTAAATAATAAAATTAAATTTTAAATTATAACGGATTTTAATAAACAAATTACTAGAAATTTGTTTTTAGACTTATTATTTGGAAAATAATTTTGATAGATTTCAGAAAATCTCCTGGTCTATTAACCGGATAAATTATACAATTTTCAACTATATTAATAATTAATAAATAACAGTTAAGTAAAACAATATAACAGGGTATAATGAGGAAACCAAATATAAATGGCAAGTCCTTCCAATATAAAGAGAAATTTATCAACAAAATTGAGAACTATTATCTTTATTTCTGTTTAAAATTAACAATAAATTTATTTAAAATATACTAATAAACATTTACCACATATTTTACACTTACATTTGATTTCTTCTTACATTTGATTTCTTCGTAGCAATATAAGATGGTGAATCCTTTCAAATAATTTTTTTGCAAATTAAAAAATAATAATAAAATAAAAAAAAACTAATTTATCCCTAAAATTAACCACATAATAATTATAAATTAACAATACCTGTATTAAATAAAATAGGGATAATGAAACCACATTCACAGACCTAAGAAGGAGCTCATGGAAATACCAAATTGAGCAAAACACAAAATGCAAACCAAGTCTAAAGAAAGAAAATCAAGCGTAATTAAAGATAAAGAAAGAATCTTGAGAGAGGATGGACATAAGTATAATTTTAAATGAAAAGGAGGACCTAAGTATAATTTTAAATATTTTTAGGTAAAAAATATAATTTTACATTTGTACACTAAAATAACAAGTATACTGTAGAGTTATTGGACCCAACTTGCTACCACAACTCTATTTTACATAAATAATAAATTAATTTTAAATTAGTTAAACTCTCCTCACATTTGGTTTACACTAAAAATATAAGTATGAAATTCCCCTCCACTTTTCTTGCACCCTAAAGTTTGTTTTATTAAATAAAATTTCTACAAGGTCAATATTTTACAAAATATATATAAATACTTGACCAAAATTATACCGTGTGAATGCAAACAATAAAACAATATGTAATTTATCCATTTCATGATCTCCCTAATAGGTATAGAATTGGACTGTCCTTTCAATTTTTGATATTGTAATATGTAAAAAATAATTACTAGTTAATAATAAAATAAAATTGAAATAAGTACTTTTCAAATCGAGAAATTTCTAGAAAACACTTTATTAGATTAATAGATATTTATTTACATAAATAATAAACTATTAGTTGAGCACTTCACATTATATTTTTAAATTTCCTTATGCAATTCTTAAAAAAGGTATAAATAATAAGGGATAATTATTATTAAATAAAATTAATTAGTCACTGACCACACAATAATTATGAATAAACAGAATAAATCAATACCTTATAAGGCATTTGAAAAACCTTCATTTGATCACATCCCTGCACTATCCCAAAACACTAGTAGAAAACAAAAATTAGTTACTCATTTGTCAAGAAAAAATATAAATAAAATATAATACATTTTAAGTAAAGCCGACAAAAATTTACCAGCCTCCCCAAGAGAAAATGATAGCATGAATATGTAAATATATTTTAACTAAAGCCACTAAAAACATTTACTGACCTTACCAAGATAAAATAATCGCAGAACTTGTGTATGGTGCTTTTGGAAGATTGCAAGTCCACGAACAGAAGATGTACTCCCAATCAAATACAAGTTTGCAACAATTAGTCATACAACAAAGTAAACAAAAGAACCTCTATCGGGGATAGTTTCCAAGTAGAGTTACTCGTTTGTCTAGAAGGAAGATGTAAACATTTTAAGTAAAGCCATAAAAAGTTTACCAACCTTCCCAAGATAAAATGATAACATGAAAATGCAATATATTTTAAATAAAGCCACAAAATGATCGCAGAACTTACTGCTTTTGAACAAATCGCAAAACTTACTGCTTTTGAACAAATCGCAGAACTTACTGCTTTTGGACAAAGATTTCGAGTCCATCGAATGAAGAGTTACTCCCACTTAAATATGATAAATTAAAAATTGACAGATTATACATACAACAAAATACAAGAGAAAGAACCTCTATTGATTCCTTGCAGCACCACAAATAGATTTAGAGCAATAAGATTCAATATCTCCTCTTTTTATAAGTTATTTCTCTTCATCAATAGCTTTTACGCGATGCAACCCTGAAACTAAAAAGTTGCAATATTCACATATGTTAACTCAGAGAACTCTACCTACAATAAGTGGGAAATATGAGATGTGAGTAGCAGGATCGATGCATCAGGTTTAACGCGTAATCTACGTTAATTCTTACTTAAGCTAGAGGAGCACAATTACATTAATTTGTTATCTAAGTACCACTGAAAATGCATTCCCTCATCCTCTTTCTCCTGCCCAATTTTTAGGGAACCAAAAGAGCCTTAATTGATCCCCTACTCCTTTGTCATTCGACATCAAAAGATAATAATAGACAGAATTCAGAATGTAACAACTAGAAAGAAGAGCACAAAAACAATCATTTTTAAGGGAAATCGGAAAACAGAGATAAGAGGAACATTCTAGTTAATTCACATATTTATACACCATATGTCTGAAAAGTGGTATTAGAATAGCATTCATGGTAATTAAATGAATGAGAACAATGGATCAATCTACATTAATTCACACATTAATTCTTCTCTTGCTATTTTAGAAGAATCAAGTAGATTAAATAATGTGTGAGATAACCTTTCCATAAATCATCCAATTTACAAGCTCAATATATGAAAATATATTTTACAAAGTAAATTACTTATATTACCAAATGCTATAGCAAAAATCCTAAGCAACAAAAGCGAAAAAATAACTTAGGAGCCTTGAAGGCGGTGAAAGGATTCCAAAGGAAGAAGAAAGAAAGAAACACAAATAAAGAAAGATCATACCTCCAATTGATCCCAATTCGACCACTTTTTTGTCAATTTCACCGACAATGAATTTTAGAGTATACTTCCCCATTTCCCACTACTGCATCTCCTCCTTATATTTTTTCATCTCAGCACCTTCGGCTTTTGAAGCAGCTGTCAGCAGCTTCTCTTGCTATTTTAGAAGAATCAAGTAGATTAAATAATGTGTCAAATAAATGAAAAACATGCAAGCACATCCACATATAAACATATTCATATGCAGTTTTTGAGTAATGACTTACTTCTTTCAGTTGTTTCTTTTCCTCCATTAGACGAAGTATCTCCTCCTTTGATATTCTCTTTGGTTTCATTGTTTCATATGCCTTCTTTTTCACTTTTGTATAGCATCCATCTTTCTCTTGTCGACTCACGATTTAACCCACAGAATCCATTGTACAGGCTTTGTATTCACATGCCTAAGGAATCATCAATTCAACAATTTAAATAGGATTATAAAATAAACAATGGATCAATTTACATTAATTCACATATTTTAGAATGGTAGGTGATAAGATGACATCAACCCCTATCAATGAAAATTCTCTCTCTTGAATAGCACTCAAAGAAACGTGTCAGAGGCATGTCAAACGAATACAAAAGGATCCAAAAATATCCTAGCTGCCATCAATATATCACCACCCCTCACATATTTCAGTATGGTCACTGAAAAGATGGCAGCAATGTTTCGTGGCGTAGCCAATCTCCTAGAAGGGAAGCTTCTCGGGCAAGCTCCAAAACAACAATACAGCTACGAGGGAATGAATCCACTCAATTATTGGAATAATGAGCATACGGGGAGAACACATATTCTCATAACTTTCATATACTATAAAATCCTTATCAAACTGAATTTCAAGAAATACTAGCACGAGACTCTTTAGAATTATATAATTTCCACGTGTGATAAAGTAAATAATAATGTTTCTACACCAGGCATTACACAAACTCGAAGCCTAGGAAGCAATACATATCTGTGGAGAATTACAGAAAAATAAGTCGAGCTTTTCCATTCCATTTTCGCCTAAATGGCCTACTATACGCAATTCCACCTGTGATGTGCTCAATTGCAACGCTGTTATTATAAGACTAGTTTCCATGAACAAGTGTTTGGGGTGTTCCAACCGCACAAACACACAAAGTGATTCTATTTTTGTTTGAAAAGATAGTTTGATTCAAGCATTATGAGTTACTACGAGTAACTTTGTGGAGGTGATAAACGACTACCAACAACTATGCAAGCCACTACCTATATTATTAATGAAAACTACTTGTTATAACCAAAATAAATTAACTAAGAGCCATCTCACTTAAACAGCAAACTACAAACCAAGTACCTTGCATGCAGTAGCGGTTGTGTCTTCATCTTGCGAGCACCAAAAAATGTCTTCCAAGCACTCAATTATATGTGCATCAACAGCAACAACTCCAAGTAGGCGAGCGGATGTTGCTTGTTTTTCTTTTACTTTTCTCTTTTGGATATTGCTTTTTTTTTTGTTTCTTTTGCTTCTCTTTTTTTCTTTGAATATATTGCTTTTTTTCTGTTTCTTTTTCTTTTTTTTTTGCGGATATTCCCTTTTTTTTCTGTTTCTTTTTCTTCTTCTTTCTTTCTGTATATTGCTTTTTTCTGTTTTTTTTTTTCCACGTATATTCTTTTTTTCTCCGTTTCTTTTTTCTTCTTTTGTCCATATTGGTTTTCCTCATTTGCTTCCTAGTTCTCTTGTGCTTGTCCCCAAGGCATCTTCAGAAGTCTGTTGAAAAAATACAAGAAAAGTAGAGAGGTCAGTGTAAGACAACCTATCACTTATAAAAAATCGTTGCTGTAGCAGAAATTGTATGGAGCAAACGAAACAGGCAAACTGCAGCATTTCACTTGATTCTGCTGCACATTTTTTGTGCACTAATTCTGTAGAATGAATTTCAGCAGCAACAGAAATCAATTATGCAGAATAATCCATTTAAACATATTGAAGTTCGCAATTCATTTACGCAAAAAAGTTGGAAATATGGAATGTGAGTTGCACAATCGATGCATGAGGTTCAACACATAATCTACGTTAACTGTTACTTAAGCTAGAGCTGCACAATTACATTAATTTGTTATCTAATCCTAGTGACTTACGTATTTCCTTGGAAACAGAACTATTTTCAAGGAAGAAGAAAGAAAGAAACACAAATAACGAAAGGTCCTACCTCCAATTGATCCCAATTCAACCACGTTTTTGTCAATTTCATCTACAATGGATTTTAGAGTATATTTCCCCATTTCCCACTTCTGCATCTCCTTCTTATATTTTTTCATCTCAGCACCTTCGGCTTTTGAAGCAGCTGTAAACACCTTCTCTTGCTATTTTAGAGGAATCAAGTAGATAAAATAATGTGTTAGATAATTGAAAAACATGCAAGCACATCCACATATAAACATATTCATATGCAGTTTTTGAGTAATGACTTACTTCTTTCAGTTGTTTCTTTTCTTCCATAAGACGAAGTGAGGATTCATATTCTCTTTGGTTTCATTGTTTCATATGCCTTCTTTTACTATTCAGTATACCATCCATCTTTATCTTGTCGACTCAGGATTTGACCCATAGAATCCATTGTACAGGCTTTGTCTTCACATGCCTAAGGAATCACCAATACAGCAATTTAAATAGGGTTATATAATAAACAATGTATCAACCAACATTAATTCACACATTAATTCTTCTCTTCCTATTTTAGAAGAATGAAGTAGATTAAGTAGTGTGTGAGATGAATGAAAAACATGCAAGCACATCCACATATAAACATATTCGAGGGAGACCTCCATACTCAAAAAGCCTTGAAAGATCACTATATTGGCCGTGAATGTCACCCGAAGTAATGACAAAGATAGATAAGATCATGTTCACCACAGTTCTTGTGCACAGATCAGCATGACTCTAAGTTACGACAACTGAAACTGATGGACTGGTGAGGCAAATTGATAGCTAGTTATAGAGTAAATAAACCAGCCAAAGAAAACAAGAGCAACGTAAAAGAAAATTAAGAAAGAAGACAATCAACTAGAAATGTAGAAGACTAAAAGACTGCATTTTCCCTTGCCTTCTCCCCTTTTACGGCTTTAAAAATTGAGATACCAAAATATGGAGACAAGTCAGACATAGGCCAAGCACTTAAGCATTGTAACAAGTATAAAGGGGACTGGCAGGACATGAAAAACTGCTGCAGTTAAGAACATTGGTTTCTGAAGTAGCCTAATTGACTCCAATATTAGTTATATTTACTTCATTTGTAGACACAAATACTTCAGAACTTTGATCCATCCAGAGGACACTTTATCCAAGCATTGGCAATTTAAGTAACAGCCACAAAGATGTGGTAGAGTTGAAACATATAGTAACTACACGTAGGGAACTTGTCCAATGAGGCTTCAACCATAATTTGGTGTTATAATTTGCGACTTCAAGTCTCTTTAAGCTGTACAAATCTTATAGTGAAGTAAGTTAAAACACAACTAAGCCAGTTCATCGAGTAAATTGAATTTGTATCAGGTCGTTATCCCCTTCACTTTCCCACTTCAACCCACCAAACTGATGGAATCAGAGTGAAAACTCCCACAACATTTCAACTTGAGCTCACTATAATGTAGGTTTCATCTATAAAGTATATGCCCTCACTTCCTCCTGTAAATATCTGAAGTTTTAGGAAAATAAAGAATTACAGAAACAATCTCGATTCTCGACACAACTTTTCAGCTATCTCTCTCATTTTTTTAATCAGCTTTCTCTTTTGCTCATTATAAAAGTCTAATCCTTCTTTGCTTTGGAGATCATTAACTAAGTTTCGCATATTACTTCCTGTGAATGTGTGATGCCCAAAGAATATTATGAGTAATTCCTTTGCCTTCTAATTCTATACAAGAAACTGTGCAGGAACTCTGTTGAGTATCAAGCTGTGTCTTCAATCAAGCTTTCACATTTCATCCTGCTTAGAATAGCTCCCTATTCATCATTGACAACCACCTTCATATCAAGAAAAAGCCTCAACCACCAGTATATCACTAATACCCTAAAATGATGCTGCATCACTTGCCTAGGCACATATAATTGCGCGGTCTATTAAATAATAGCAACAAAACTTGTTGTCGAGATAGAGAATACATAATCATAGAGAATGAACCTAAACATTCACGGCCAAAGTCAAAGCCTAAGCCCGTTCAAACATGAAAGATTCTATTGTATGGAACTTTTTCTTAAGAAATTGAAAGATGCCAACGAGCACTACAGATATGTTTTTTCTTGAGTTGCCACTTGCCACAATAATGAAATTAACATTAAAATATTAATTTTCATGACAAAGATCATAACACACAATTAGCAATCTTTTTTTACTAATCATGGAAACTTGCATTTGAGCAAAAACATGACAAGCCAAACAACTCATATTAGCTGAAGTATGCAGTTTTTGGGTAATGAATTACTTCTTTTAGTTCTTTTCTTCCATTAGACGAAGTATCTCCTCCTTTGATATTCTCTTTGGTTTCATTGTTTCATATGCTTTCTTTTTCTCTTTTGTATAGCATCCATCTTTATCTTGTCGACTCAGGATTTGACCCACACAATCCATTGTAGAGGCTTTGTCTTCACATGCCTAAGGAATCACCAATACAGCAATTTAAATAGGATTATAAAATAAACAATGGATCAATCCACATTAATTCACATATTTCAGTAGGTAGCTGATAAGATGGCATCAAGCCCTATCAATGAAAATTCTCTCTCTTGAATAGCACTCAAAGAAACGTGTCAGAGGCATGTCAAACGAATACAAAAGGATCCAAAAATATCCTAGCTGCCATCAATATGTCACCACCCCTCACATATTTCAGTATGGTCACTGAAAAGATGGCAGCAAAGTTTCGTGGCGTAGCCAATCTCCTAGAAGGGAAGCTTCTCGGGCAAGCTCCAAAATAACAATATAGCTACGAGGGAATGAATCCACTCAATTATTGGAATAATGAGCATACGGGGAGAACACATATTCTCATAACTTTCATATACTATAAAATCCTTATCAAACTGAATTTCAAGAAATACTAGCACGAGACTCTTTAGATTTATATAATTTCCACGTGTGATAAAGTAAATAATAATGTTTCTACTCCAGGCATTACACAAACTCGAAGCCTAGGAAGCAATACATATCTGTGGAGAATTCAGAAAAATAAGTCGAGCTTTTCCATTCCATTTTGGCCTAAATGGCCTACTATACGCAATTCCACCTGTGATGTGCTCAATTGCAACGCTGTTATTATAAGACTAGTTTCCATGAACAAGTGTCCGGGTGTGCCAACCGCACAAACACACAAAGTGATTCTATTTTTGTTTGAAAAGATAGTTTGATTCAAGCATTATGAGTTACTACGAGTAACTTTGTGGAGGTGATAAACGACTACCAACAACTATGCAAGCCACTTCCTATATTATTAATGAAAACTACTTGTTATAACCAAAATAAATTAACTAAGAGCCATCTCACTTAAACAGCAAACTACAAACCATGTACCTTGCATGCAGTAGCGGTTGTGTCTTCATCTTGCGAGCACCAAAAATTGTCTTCCAAGCACTCAATTGTATGTGCATCAACAGCAACAACTCCAAGTAGGCGAGCGGATGTTGCTTTTTTTTCTTTTACTTTTCTCTTTTGGATATTGCTTTTTTTTTCTTCTTTTGCTTCTCTTTTTTTTTTTGGAATATATTGCTTTTTTTCTGTTTCTTTTTCTTTTTTTTTGCGGATATTCCCTTTTTTTTCTGTTTCTTTTTCTTCTTCTTTCTTTTCTGTATATTGCTTTTTTCTGTTTCGTTTATTTTTTTCCGCGTATATTCTTTTTTCTTCTTTTGTCCATATTGGTTTTCCTCATTTGCTTCCTAGTTCTCTTGTGCTTGTCTCCAAGGCATCTTCAGAAGTTTGTTGAAAAAATACAAGAAAAGTAGAGAGGTCAGTGTAAGACAACCTATCACTTATAAAAAATCGTTGCTGTAGCAGAAATTGTATGGAGCAAACGAAACAGGCAAACTGCAGCATTTCACTTGATTCTGCTGCACATTTTTTGTGCACTAATTCTGTAGAATGAATTTCAGCAGCAACAGAAATCAATTATGCAGAATAATCCATTTAAACATATTGAAGTCCGCAATTCATTTACGCAAAAAAGTTGGAAATATGGAATGTGAGTTGCACAATCGATGCATGAGGTTCAACACGTAATCTACGTTAACTGTTACTTAAGCTAGAGCTGCACAATTACATTAATTTGTTATCTAATCCTAGTGACTTACGGATTTCCTTGGAAACAGAACTATTTTCAAGGAAGAAGAAAGAAAGAAACACAAATAACGAAAGATCCTACCTCCAATTGATCCCAATTCAACCACTTTTTTGTCAATTTCACCTACAATGGATTTTAGAGTATATTTCCCCATTTCCCACTTCTGCATCTCCTTCTTATATTTTTTCATCTCAGCACCTTCGGCTTTTGAAGCAGCTGTAAACACCTTCTCTTGCTATTTTAGAGGAATCAAGTAGATAAAATAATGTGTTAGATAAATGAAAAACATGCAAGCACATCCACATATAAACATATTCATATGCAGTTTTTGAGTAATGACTTACTTCTTTCAGTTGTTTCTTTTCTTCCATAAGACGAAGTGAGGATTCATATTCTCTTTGGTTTCATTGTTTCATATGCCTTCTTTTACTATTCAGTATACCATCCATCTTTATCTTGTCAACTCTGGATTTGACCCACAGAATCCATTGTACAGGCTTTGTCTTCACATGCCTAAGGAATCACCAATACAGCAATTTAAATAGGGTTATATAATAAACAATGTATCAACCAACATTAATTCACACATTAATTCTTCTCTTGCTATTTTAGAAGAATGAAGTAGATTATGTAGTGTGTGAGATGAATGAAAAACATGCAAGCACATCCACATATAAACATATTCGAGGGAGACCTCCATACTCAAAAAGCCTTGAAAGATCATTATATTGGCCGTGAATGTCACCCGAAGTAATGACAAAGATAGATAAGATCATGTTCACCACAGTTCTTGTGCACAGATCAGCATGACTCTAAGTTACGACAACTGAAACTGATGGACTGGTCAGGCAAATTGATAGCTAGTTATAGAGTAAATAAACCAGCAAAAGAAAACAAGAGCAACGTAAAAGAAAATTAAGAAAGAAGACAATCAACCAGATACGTCTTCCCCCAAGATGTGCACTTAAAGTGGATATTAGAAAGGCCTACGACACAGTCGAGTGGGACTTCCTTGCTGCAGTTTTACAGTTCTTCAACTTTCCAACTACATTCATTAGATGGATTGAGGAGTGCATTATGACGGCCTCATTTTCGATTGGCCTCAATGGAAAACCTCACGGGTTTTTTAATGGGGCGAGAGGTCTACGCCAAGGAGACCCTTTATCTCCTTACCTCTTTGTGCTTGTCATGGAAATTCTACATTTGGAATTCTTACAACTTATTGAACAGGACATGCAATTCACCTACCATTGGAAGTGTGAGCCAGCTAGGGTATTCCAATTGGGTTTTGCAGATGATCTCCTACTTTTTTGCAGAGCTGATATGGACTCTGTCAGAGTGTTCAAGATGGGACTGGACAGGTTTGCAGAGTGGTCAGGCCTCCGGTTGAATATACAAAAGAGTCACCTTATTCTATCCCGGTCTGCACAAGATAGGAGAGAACAGATGTTAGCAGTGCTAGGTTTTCAAGAGGGGCATCTCCCGATGAGGTACTTGGGTCTCCCCCTACTCTCATCTAGATTGTCTATTTCCGACTGTCAGCCACTTCTATCTAAAATTGATGCACGTATTACTGGATGGGAAGGAATATCATTATCATATGCTGGGCGGGTACAGATCATCAAATCTGTACTTTCAACACTGAGCTTGTATTGGGCATCTGCATTTACCTTACCAAAGGCTGTCATTAAGGAAGTGGAGAAACGCCTTAGAACATTCCTATGGAAAGGAACCTCAATGACGGGATATGCCAAAGTAGCGTGGAAAGATATTTGCAAACCGGTAGAAGAAGGGGGTTTAGGAATTAAAGATATTGGTGTTCTTAATCGTGCCTTAATGACAAAAAAATTGTGCGATGTCATTAGATGTGACCGAACATCTATCTGGGTTGAGTGGTTGCAGCACGGACGATTATGGAATAACTCCATATGGACAGTTGGCGAACAGGGAGGATCGTGGAGTTGGAGAAAAATGCTTCGTCTGCGCAGCTCTATCCAACCAATGGTGGAGCTTCATATTGGAGATGGGAGAAGCTTCTATCTTTGGAAGGATTCATGGCATCAACTTGGACCCCTGCTTCCTAGATTTCCACGCGGACCGATCTTACTTGGACTTGAAGACTCCACTAAGCTTTCTTCGGTCATTGACGGGGGCCAATGGCACTGGCCCCTCATCACGGATCTGGAATGCCTCCAAATCACATATACACTACCCCAGATTCATGGAGGCGATGATACGATCATTTGGCGATTTCCTGAGGGGCAACCCACTACCCAAGCACTTTACCGACTTTTTGGCCCGCCTGAACCGAAAGTGGGCTGGACTTCACTACTTTCGGGATCTTTGAAGATTCCACGCCATTCATTTATCTTATGGATGGCTATTCAGAAAAAGTTACCGACAACCGACAGACCATGGCTCACACATCTTGGTGGGTGTATTCTTTGTAACGAGGAGGCATTGGAGACACATAGCCACCTTTTCTTCCGATGCCGTTTCAGTAGATTATGCCTTGCAGTTGTTCGACGGATTATTTGAGTCCCTTGGCCCAACCGGGAATGGGGAAGGGACGTCGAATGGGCAACACGAAAATGGAGAGGGAAGCATATTATTAATACAGCCTATCGAGCACTACTTGGATCACTCGTCTACCATATATGGCGAGAAAGAAACTTGAGACGATTCCAGCAAATTGAGCATCCGGCAAACGTTTTGGCTTCCTTCATTGTAGATGATATTAGACAGAGGATCTTGAGTATTAATATGTCTAATTCCATTAGTACAATTGCTCTTTATAGACCGTGGCGTATCCCTTGGCCTGTCGAGGGATAAACCAATTGACTGTTGTACTGTACCTTTATTTTCATAATGCAAATTACATTTACCCAAAAAAATATCCTAAACCTTGGGATGACATAGTAAGCACTGTTATGCAACAAGTCCATCTTATAAAGCAGAAGTACTATATCCCGAATAGTTTTGAGGTTATAATTCCAAGTGCCTCTGATCGCATGCATCAACCTCCCCCAGGATTTTGTGCCTTTTAATTGAACCATTTTGACGCAGGTCTTAGGTTGCCTCTTTCTCCTTATGTAGCTCAAATCCTTAGGCGCCTTGAGGTATGCCCTATGCAATTATCACCCAATTCTATCCGGCATATAATCCTGTTCGTAATTATCATGAGGGTCCATCGATTCGAGCCCACTTTTGATAACTTTTGGACCTTATACTCGTTTACTACCTCAACCAGGTCCACAGATAATGGATTCTTTTATTTATCTGCTCGTAAGGAATGTAGGTATTTGGATCCGCTTACATCGAACATAGGTCCTTGGAAGAAAAGGTTTATTTTTGTCCGTCCTCCTCCGGGTCGAGGATAGCCCTTTAAGTGTGAGTGGGTTTTAGAGAAACCAACTCCAGTACTTGATGGGGGTGGGTTGGAAGGTGACCAAGTTAACAGTCTCGCCTCTTTCCGATATGACCCGAAGAAAATCTTGGTAGAAGAGGTTCTCAGGCTCGCGCATCTCTCCCCTGCTCCTATCCAAGTTGAGGGCACTTTAGGTGTGATTCATTTTTCCTAACATCCCTCCCCTTCGCCTGATTTAGGTTCTGACTCGTTTCATTTTGCAGACGATATGGTCTCTCAAGCTCGACTTACTCAGCGTATTCGAGCAACTCAATCCCGAGTTGCTGCCGGAGCAGAAGCCCCTTCTCAGGTCGCCTCTCCTTCCCCTACTACAGCAAGGCCTACTGCTGAAAACCCTCCTGCTCTAGAGGGCCCCCGGAATCCTCCTCCGATCGTGATTGGGAGTGAAGAGACTCGATCGAGGGGTTTGCCTCGAGACATTTCTCACGAAGTAGACTCACCCTATAGATCGCGGACTGATGAGTCCAGTCCTGGTGGCTTGGTGACTCGGCGAAGGAGAAGAGGTAAAAGCCCTATAGGACCCAATACGAGGAGTCGATCTCAATCCCTGCGGATCGATCAACGATTTGATCCTATGGTTGAGGGAAGGAATATGGAAATGTTGAACGACATTGCCACCTGTTGGCGTAAGGCTCGCGAAGACCTGCGAACTCCTAATCACCCTAGTGCCGAGCTGAAAGGCGAAAAGTTCGTTCCAGATTGGAAAGTTTCTTCTAACAGCACTGTCTTGGGTTCTCAATCGGGTCAAGAGACTTGGGAATTATATCATGCCTGCTATCTACCTCGCGACCAAGTTGCCTTGTTGCAGACATCTTTCACTCGCCTAGAAGAGCATGCTGCCCACTCGTTAATTCAGGTTTTACCCCTTTCTTTCTCTTCTTGTCTTGAATGCTTTTTAATGCAATCATTTTTTCAGGCTGCAAATTTCGTTCGAGGCCTCTCTCTGAAATGTGCTGGTTTTCGTCGGAATCAGCTTGCTGCTGAATATCAGAGTCATGATCTTCGAACGAAAATGCTAGAAACCTCGGCTCGTGTGGAAGATCTAGAATGCCGGCGTTCAGTCTTGGAGGCCCGCGTGAAAGAGCTTGAGGAGAAAATGTCCTTAGAGATTTCCAAGGCAACCGAGTTAGGGCAAGAGAAAAGGTTCGCGGCCGGTCATGCGGCTGGCAAGATTGCGGGTGCTATGGAAGACCGGGCAGAGTATATTAATTCACAAGACTTTTCTGCTCGCCTGCGTGAAGCTCGCATCCAAGGTGCTCGAGATTTTATCAAAGCACCTGCTTTCGACACAACTTTGGAGATAAGGGCGGCTGATTACTTAGTGCAAGGTTTTGAGAGATGCAAGGCCCAGTTATCTACTCTGAATGGATTCGCACCTGGTTTCAATGCGACCAGGTTGGATCCTGGCCTAGATGGCAATATGCAGGCTTTTCCTGATGAGGAGACCCCCTCCCGAGCTGAAGACGAAGTTGATGTTCTGTTAGATGAGATTGAGAATAGTTGAATATTTTGTAATCGTGTACCTAACATTTTTGTATTACTCTACAGACTTTGACCTTCATTTGTGTATCTTGAGGTCCTCTTAATCGAAATAGTTTGTCGTGTTGCAATCAATCAGACTTTGGTAAATCAACTTGACCTTTTTCAGGCTAGCAGGAAATGACTGATTAAATCAGGCATTATTATAACGCCTTTTTCAGGCTTGAAGCATGATCGCATTATGTAGACCATTTACATTATTAGGCCTTTTCCAGACTCAAGAGAAGTATGATCGTATTATGCGGATCATTTACATTATTAGGCCTTTTTCAGGCTCAAAGGGGATATGATAGCATCATGCAAATCGTTATTCGGCCTTTTCCAGGCATTTCTTCATGCATAGAACTTCTTCAGATTTCGTATATTCCACGGCCGTGGGAGATAGCTACCTTCCAAGTCTTGAAGTATATAAGCCCCTTTGTTTCTTATCTCTGCCACCTTGAAAGGTCCTTCCCATTCTGCGTCCAACTTTCCCACATGCTTTGATACTTCAACCTTTTTCAAGACTAGATCGCCTATTTGAAGTTCTCGCGGTCGCAACTTCTTGTTGTAATTTTTGAGCATTAAACTCTTATGGTGAAGAATCTTCGCATACGCTGCCCCTCTTTTTTCTTCTACTAAGGTGAGGTCGAGCGATCTCGCTTCGCGATTGGCTTCCGGCTCATAATTTGCTACCCTTTGCGTTTCTTCTTCGATTTCTGCAGGAATAACAACATCAGAGCCATAAACTAAACAGAAAGGAGACTCACCTGTGGACGATCGCGGGGTCATTCTGTAAGCCCATAAAACTCCTGGTAGCTCCTCATCCCAATATCCATTCGACTTGATTCTTGATTTCAAATGTTGTAGGATCGTTCTGTTTGTCACTTCTGTTTGCTCGTTAGCCTGAGGGTGCCTGACTGATGTGAAGTGTTGTCGAATTTTTAGTTCTTTAAACTAGTTAGTGATTTCTCTACCCTGAAATTGCGTGCCATTATCCGATATTATCACCCTGGGTACCCCGAATCTACAAATGATGTTTCTCCAGATGAAATTAATCATCTCCCTCTCAGATATTTTGGCCACTGCTTCTGCCTCCACCCATTTAGAAAAGTATTCGACTGTGACTATGATGAACTTTCTCTGGGCTTTCGCTGGTGGAAAAGGCCCCAATATATCAATCCTCCATTGATCGAAAGGGCATGCGATCTATACCGGCTTCATAGGTGTAGCAGGTGAGTGTATTAGGGACGCAAATTTCTGACAACTCTCGCACTTTCTCACTAGTTCCTTAGCGCCTCTCATCAGGGTGGGCCAGAAGTACTCTTGTCTTGCGACATTCTGCGCTAACGACCTTGCCCCTGAATGGTTTCCACAACTTCCCTCATGGATTTCCCTCATCACATAAGTCGCCTGTTCCTCATTCAAGCACTTTGACAGTGGCCCCTCGACAGACCTCTTGTATAAATCTGATCCAATCATGGTGAATCTCGTAGCTCTAAACTTCAGGCTCTTTGTTTGTGCAGGATCCTCTGGTAAAATACCTTCTTCGAGATAGAGCATTATTTCGTCCTTCCATGAGCACGGTTGTCGTATAGCATCTATCTTCACATTTTTTGAGATAGCTGGGTGATCCTTCACCATCATAGTGATAGTCCGGTTCTTAATTCTTGACAACAAAGCCCCAAATTTCGACAAGGAGTCAGCCCTATCATTCTCGCATCTCGGAATCTGTTGGATCGAGCATCTATCGAATCGTTCAACCCAAGACTTCGCCCTCTGGAGATACATCGTCATGGATCATTCCTTCACTTCATATGCCCCTTCTATCTGCATAGCTACCAGTTGAGGATCAGTATATACATCCAGAGTTCTTGCCCTGCAGCATGAGCCAGCTCTAATCCAAGTATTAATGCTTCGTACTCGGCTTCGTTATTAGTTGCGGAAAATGATAGTCGCGCTGCGACCTCTATTTCTACTCCTTTTGGAACCCCACCATTATTAGCATTTGAAGACCTGTCGACGTGCAACATCCAAGTTTCTGCTTTAGGGATTGATTCGCCGGACAACTCGACCACAAAGTCTGCCAAGATTTGAGCTTTCTCTGATGTCCTTGCCCGATAGTCAATGTCATATTCACCAAGCTCTATTACCCACTTTACCAATCTTCTCGAAGCATCAGGACGTGACAATATACTTTTGAGTGGCTGATTCGTCAAAACAATAACTTTATGACTCTGGAAGTATGGTCGAAGTTTCCGAGTGGTGGTTACTAATGCGAGCACAATCTTCTCAACAATGCTGTACCTCGATTCTGCTCCTTGTAGCATTTTACTGACATAATAGACCGGGTTCTGGACCCTATTCTCCTCCCTTACTAATACCGAACTTATTGCATTCCCCGATACAACTAAATACAGATATAAGTGTCGTCAGGTCGCGGGTTCGCCAAAAGGGGCGGTGATCTCAAATAATCTTTAAGTTCAGTGAACGCTTGTTCGCATTCACTTGTCCATTCGAAACTTTTCGACTTTCTCAAAACTTTAAAAAATGGTAAATTCCTTATATGCGGATCTAGAAATGAATCGATTGAGAGATGCGATCTTACCAGTTAATTTCTGGACGTCTTTGATTGATGTTGGGGACTTCAGCTGCAAGATCGCGTCTATCTTCTTCGGGTTGGTTTCTATCCCCCGGCTACTCACCATGTATCCGAGGAATTTTCCTCCGCCTACTCCGAATGTGCATTTGGTCGGGTTGAGCTTCATCCCATAAGTCCTCATTATAGCGAAGGCTTCCTCGAGGTCTTGTAGGTGCGCTTCTAATCGCTGTTTACCAGCATATCGTCGACGTACACTTCCATTGTCGATCCGATCTGGTTTCTGAACATCTTGTTCACGAGCCTTTGGTATGTAGCACCTGCATTTTTCAGACCAAAAGGCATTACATTATAGCAAAAGATACCTTGCTCGGTTACAAAAGATGTCTTGCTGCGATCTTCCTCTGCCATTGAGATTTGGTGATACCCCTGGTAGGCATCCATCATGGAGAAGCGTATCTTGCGGTCGAATCTACCAGCTGATCTATCCTTGGCAATGGGTAAGGGTCTTTGGGACATGCTCTATTCAAGTCAGTGAAGTCAGTGCACATCCTCCATTTTCCCAACGATTTTGGTACAACTACAACATTTGACAGCCAATCTGTATAATGGATCTCAGAGATATATCCTGCCTTTAGTAGCTTGCTAACCTCATCTTGAATAATTCGATTCTTCTCAACCCCAAACGTTCTTTTCCTCTGCTGGACAGGGCGCATTGTTGGGTCTACATTTAATCGATGCACTATAACCTCCGGATTGATCCCTCTGAAATCTGAGGGGCTGCATGCAAACATATCAGCGTTACGTCAGAGTAGAGCGATCATTAGGGTCTCAAATCCTGGACTCAACTTTGATCCAATCTTAGTCGTTTTGCTTAAATCACCTTTCACTAGTTCGATTTCTTTATGTTCGTCGATCGGCTCGATCCTGTCTTCTCTGATACTCGTATTGGTTTTGAACTTTCTCTTTCTGTTAGTCGCGTCCTTCCTCATGGACAGGTTGTAACATCGCCGCCTGGCTTCCAGCTGATCGCATGCTATCTCGCCCACTCCGCTAGCCGTCGGGATTTCAACTTCAAATGATACGTCGATACTATGGCCCTGAAAATATTTAAACCAGAGCAGGTGTAATGGACCACAAAAATTCTCTCTCTAAAAATCTTCTCTCTAAAACACACACTAGCACACCATATCAAACACGCACTAATACACTATCCATGCACATGGCCGCCGGCGACGAGGAGGACGACGGCGACGCTTCGGCTAGTGAAGGGGATGTCGAAAAAGTGGGAGGCCGACGATTGGTGACCGACGATGGCGAGGATAGCTACCGTAGAAAAACTGGAAAAACCACGCGGCTTTTAGTTCAAACCGCGCCTTTCACCGGCGACTTTCAGGCGAACAAATCGGAACCGATGATTGGGGAGACATCAACATTAATTGCGCATGGGAAAAGAGGAGGCTTGGAGATGGAGAAAGCGGCTATTTCGGCGCCGCAATTACTAGGGTTTGCCGCGCCCTCGGACGTGGAAAAAGCGGCCGTTTCGGCGCCGCAATTGCTCGGATTTGATGCGCCATGTGACATGGAAAAGGAGGCTGCTTCGGCGCCGAATTTTCTTGGGTTTGCTGCGCCATTGGAACCACAAGCGATTGATGAAACCGAACAGCCGCGGGGACGAGTGATGTTTTACGCAGAAAACGAAAAGTCATCGGACGAATATGTAACGTCGCCGGTTTCTTTGGCGACCGATGCAAGTACTACTGGCTTTGCAGAGGTTGGAGATGAAGGACTGTTGAGAAAAGAAGCAATAATACAGGCGTCATCGTTAGGGTTTGGTGAAGCTCCATCTTCCATTAATGGCGGACGAAGGTTTGAGCCTTTCAATCTTGAAGAGTTCTTGCGATTGGCGAACGCGGTCATTGACAAAGGCGACGAGAAAACCATTGCAGCGCTTAGAGATATGAAAGATAGATGGAAGGAGAGATTCCGAAGCATACCGTCGCTGCGTTCATTCGTTGAGAGTAGAGGAGCGCCGTCACGTGGTAGCAAGCTACGACCGGCATTGAGATGCCTTTCGCCGTCGGGAATGAACAGCGGGGAATCGGAAAATGCATTGATATCATCTGATTCAGAAAAACAGTCATCGGCGATTGGGATTTCCGCTGGAAACGCGACTGTTTTGCCGGCGACGGGTGAACGACGAGTTCCACAGCTGGCTGACGTGGCTATTGTTGGTGACGGGGATGGTGAATTGGCAGTTGCTGTGGCGGACGTGTCACTGATGATGCTAGGATGACCTCTGATGACATCACTGCTGACATCACTACAGATGACATCACTGCTGAGATCACTACAGATGGCATCACTGCTGATGCAGGCATGACAGCATCAGCTGTTGATGTCATAGATGATGTCACTCTGCACAAGAAGACAAGAAAACAGTTTTCTAACTTTTCTAGCTTTCCAACTGGATTGTTTGTTGGAAATATTCCGTTACATGCATGTTCGGACACGATTATCAATGACAAAATAGCTCATGCATTCCATAACTCCACTTGCAAGACCCTATCCTATGTGGCTCCAACAATGCAAAACGGGGAGGTAATAGTGCGACCAACATTGGATATTATACGCAATGGGTCTAAACGATGGAGAGCCACCGCTGTCGGATACTTCCTTGGGAAAAGACCGTACTTTTACCATTTGAAGGAATTTGCAATGTCAGTATGGCCGGACTTGAAGGAGGTCACGGGTACAAATAATGGTTTCTTTTTCTTACAATTCAAATCAGTCGCAGCTATGGAAGATGTCATTGAAGGAGGGCCGTGGTTATTTCAGGGGCAGCGTATTGTTCTTCAAAAATGGGAACCAGGGATGGTATTAAGGAAACTACAGCATACTCAAGTTCCTGTGTGGATCAAATTACGTCACCTTCCAGTCGAGTTATGGACAGATGAAGGCCTTAGTACGGTGGCCAGTGGAGTGGGTAAACCACTTTACCCGGATGCAATTACGAGAGCATGCACGAGACTGGACTTCGCTCGTGTATGCGTAATATTGGATGTGACCTCAAATTTACCGAAGCACATTATAATTATGACACCGGATGAGAATGGAGGAGAATCACCTTGTAAAGTCGATGTTGAGTACGAATGGCTACCCCAGAAATGCCAAAGATGTATGACAATGGGACATTCTGACAAAGAGTGTATCCTCAACAAACCAAAACCAGCTAAACCACCGATTGCTGTATATGTACCAAAAATGGGGACGCCGCAAGAACCAACAATGCCTAAACGGAGTAGGAACCATCCTAGGGAGGAAGGTGATACTACTTATATACCATCCCGACCAACAAATATGCCTGATCGGAACATGAGCAGACCACCACCAGCTCGAGTGGTAGAAAAGCAGAGAGAGGGACGTGAATCCCCTAGAGATGCAGCCGACCCTAGTCGTGAGGAAAGGGGTAAGGCGTTTGTTATATATAGTACTTTTGATGCACTTCACCTATTAGATGATACAGATGAGTCGTCTCGGGGTCCTAAGCATAGCAGCCCCATGCCTTGTGATCCATGTTGAATGCAGCAGTATGGAATGTTCGTGGCCTGAACAATAAGACATCGTTGCTGAGTTCAGGTTACAATTCCTCGGTCTCCTTGAAACTCGTGTTCGTATCAATAACGTATCTCATATTCAGGCTTTTTTACTACCACAATGGAACTGGTTTGTGGATTATGGATCGTCTGGTAATCGGATTTGGATAGCATGGGATAAAAATTTTATTGATGTTGATGTGGTTGAATGTGGCACACAGTTTATTCACTGTCATGTTAATATCCGTGCACTTTATGAATCCATTGCTATTACTGTTATCTATGGGGCAAATGAGTTGGTAGAGAGGAGGGCGTTATGGGACTCCATGGAGACTATTGCTATGCAGAGTGCTGATATTCCGTGGCTTGTTGGAGGGGATTTCAATACAGTGCGAGACCTTAGTGAAATCTGTGGTGTATCAGGAGATATTCGAATGGCCATGGAAGATTTTAATACTTGCATCCAGAATACAGGATTATTACCATTCCCCATGCAGGGCGAATGGTACACATGGCACAATTGCAGTGCCGGGCCACGAAACCTCTGGAAAAGACTGGATCGCATGCTGATCAATGATAGATGGATGGCTCAGTTCCCGACATCATATTATTCTTCCCTCACAGCACGCACTTCAGATCACTCCCCAATGGTGTTAAGTGGGGATATACAACAACAACTAGGAGGTATGTTTCGATTCGATAATTACCTCGCCCTATCTCCAGAATTTATTTCCAGTGTACAGCAGGTATGGCAACATAACATAATAGGGACACCCATGTATGCCGTAACAAGGAAACTCAAAGCACTTAAACCGATGTTTAGAGAGCAGAGGAGGAAAAAGGGGGACTTATCACACAATGTCCAACTGGCAAAAGGGTTTCTTGAGATGGCGCAAGTACTTGTTACTTCAAACAGGCAGGATGAACTATTCCTACTGTTGGAACACTGCTGCTGGGTAGTACTAGCTAAAGTAGCTAAACTTGAACAGATTATGCTACAACAGAGATAAAAAATGTGGATGAAGGGGGGTGACCAGTGCTCCCGGGTATTCTTTCGTAAGATTGCTCAAAGGAGATCGGCAAGAAGAATCTTACAAATCAATGATGATCATGGAGCCACTCACACAGATCCAGGAGCAGTAATTAATGAGTTGGTCATGTACTATCAAAATTTACTTGGTGGGGAACGACGAAGAGACATGATAGATCTTCGATTCCTGCGACCATGGGCTAGACATATATTGAGTGAAGATGATGTCAACTCCTTAGTCTTGCCATTTACTCATACGGATGTCAAGCAAGCGATTTTTGACATTGCTGAAGATAAGGCACCTGGGCCGGACGGGTATTCATCGGGCTTCTTCAAAGCTACATGGCCTATAATAGGGCAGGAGGTGTCTTCAGCACTCTTGGATTTCTTTCATACAGGCCGAATTCTGAAGCAGATAAATACTACACTTTTGGCGCTCATACCAAAGGTACATTCTCCTATGAATGTTGGTGATTTTCGTCCTATATCTTGCTGCAATGTACTGTACAAGATTATTGCCAAGCTCCTTGTCCAACGGTTGAGTGTGATACTAGACAAACTTATTAGTCCGTGCCAAGCGGCGTTTGTGCCCGGACGAAGCATAGGAGACAATATCATGTTGGCACAGAAACTGTTTACGGGATATAACCAGACCCATCTACCACCCCGGTGCGCTTTAAAAGTGGACATTCGAAAGGCATATGATACGGTGGAGTGGGATTTCCTAATTGTTGTGATGGAGTTATTTGGGTTCCCTCATACATTCGTGAAATGGATTGAGGAGTGTGTCACAACACCCTCATTTTCTGTTGGGCTTAATGGGAAACCTCACGGCTTCTTTACGGGGGCCAGAGGGCTTCGGCAGGGAGACCCTCTATCACCATACTTATTCGTGCTTGTGATGGAAGTCCTACAATTGGGTTTCCTACAGCTGATTGACCAGGATGAATTATTTTCCTTTCATTGGAAGTGTGATGCAGCCAGGATTTTTCAGCTGGGTTTTGCTGATGATTTGTTGCTATTCTGTCGTGCCAATATGAACTCTATTGGAGTATTTAAGACAGGATTGGATCGCTTTGCTGAATGGTCAGGGCTCAGGCTAAATGTGCAGAAAAGCCACCTCATTATCTCACGTTCAACACAAGGACTACGAGAGGAGATGTTGGAAGTACTCGGATTTCAAGAGGGAGTCCTACCGATGAGGTATTTAGGGCTACCTCTTTTATCTTCTCGTTTAACAGTTGCTAATTGTAACCCTCTATTGTTGAAAATTGATAAACGCATTGCGGGTTGGGAGGGTATGGCTCTTTCTTATGCTGGTAGGGTGCAGATTATTAAATCTGTACTCTTGTCGCTGAGTTTATATTGGTCATCGGCGTTCATCCTTCCAAATAAAGTTACTAACGAAATTGAGAAGAGACTACGAACTTTCTTGTGGAAGGGGACAACAAACAGTGGTTATGCGAAGGTAGCATGGAAAGATCTCTGCCGACCGAAAGATGAGGGAGGAATAGGATTCAAAGATATTGCTATCTTGAATCGCACATTAATGATCAAGAAACTCTGTGATATCATCAGGTGCGATAGGACCTCAATTTGGGTTGAATGGCTTTACCAGGGTCGATTACGCGACACCTCCATTTGGACGATTAGGGAGAATGGAGGCTCATGGGGTTGGCGGAAAATTCTATGTCTACGGGCTTTCCTCCGCCCTATGGTGGACTATCAGATCGGCGATGGGCGAACGTTTTACCTTTGGCAGGACCCGTGGCATTATCTCGGACCACTCAGTGTCACATTCCCACGGGGACCGAGATTACTCAGAATAGAGGAATCAACCAGATTGAGCACGGTTATTAGTGAAGGAGAGTGGCAGTGGCCTCCTATCACAGATTTTGAGTGTCTGGAGATCACACATGGTTTACCCACAATTCATGGAGGGGAGGACCGAATTATTTGGAGATTTGATCAGGGTAAACCTACAACCTAGGCTCTATATAGGCTTTTTGATCCCCCAGGACCGAAAGTAGGCTGGGCTTCACTACTTTCGGGATCACTGAAGATTCCACGTCATTTGTTCATCCTGTGGCTTGCTATTCTAGGCAAATTGGCTACAATGGACAAATCATGGTTAGCGCACCTTGGCCATGTATTCTATGTAATGAGGGAGCGACAGAGACACATGGCCACTTATTCTTTCAGTGCAGATTTAGTCGACAGTGTCTCACAGCTATCCGGAGAATGGTACGATATTCTTGGCCCAATAGAGACTAGAAAACGGATATTGAATGGGCTTCCCAAAAATGGAGAGGTAAACACATTGTTAACATATCTTATCGAGCACTATTAGCATCATGTGTTTACCACATTTGGAGGAAGAGAAACTTGAGAAGATTCGAGCACACCGAGAGGACACCTAGCACCATGGCTTTATTGATAGTTGAGGATATCAAGCAACGGATCCTTAGTATCTCTCTATCTAGATCAGTCAGTACAAGAGCTTTATATAGACTGTGGCGTATCCCTTGGTCTGTCGAGGGAGAAACCAACTGATAACCACACTGTTGTACTGTACTACTATTTCATTTTACTTAATGATACTTACATTTACCAAAAAAAAAAATATTTAAACCAGGTCTTCCAAAATAACATTATATGCAAAATGAGTATCGACCACTAGAAATTTTACCATAAGAGTTTTCCTCGTTGGCTCGTTTCCTTGAATATCCTGCAATCGAACCTCCCACTATCGTATGTATCACACCCCTCACGGGCGCATTCTCTTGTGTTCGCTGTCCTCCATTTGCTACACCTCCTGGTCGCCTTATTTGGCTTCTCGACCTGCTTCGGCAATCTCTCTGCTGTGAATTCCTTGGTATACTGTCCTTGAAATATCCCTGGCGTACCAACCGTTCTATTTCGTCTCTTAGTTGGTAGCATTCCTCAGTGTTATGACCCCTCTCGCGATGAAAGCGGCAGTATTTGCTCGAATATTTCTTGGCTGGGGTAACCCTTATAGGTTTCGACTATTTGAGCACATCCTTCTTTTCAACCATCAGCAAAGCTTTGGCTCTCGTCATATTGAGGGGTGTATAATTGCTATAGTTCTGTTGATAATGGGGTTCTCTGTTTCGTTTGTGTTTTGGTCGCTTATCCTCGGCCTTATTTAGCGACCTCTGTCTCTTCCATATTCACTGCTTATTTTCCACTCTCCATCTTTCATGGCGTTCATCTCCTCCTCATCGATATATTTTTGGGCCAAATTCATGAGCTGCTCAACGTCTGGGGGAGGATCTCGAGCCAAAGCCGATGCGAATGCACCTTTCTTCAAACCGTGTATCAGGTTGCTGATCATCATGTCGATTCTTAAGTCTTGCACTTCGAGTGTCTCGTTATTAAACCTTCCCATGAAGGTCTTCAATGTTTCACCTTCTTGTTGCCTTATTGTAAATAAATGTGTAGCAAATCGCTTCTGCTTCCTTTTGCTGGCAAAGTGAAAAGTGAATTTCTGCACCAGCTGCTCGTGCGATTCGATGCTTCCAGATGGCAAATTCGTAAACCACTCCTGAATGAGAATGTTTGAGGTTGGAGTAAACGTGAATAGACATTTACTAATTTAATTCTCCCTCACCTTGTTACCTAGTACCCCTTAGTTCAACATCTGCTGTTGTTTTCACTTCCCTTCCTGCCAATTCTTACGTGTCAGAGGGTTGTACCTGCTAGGAGGAACGTACTTCAACCTGAGTCCAATAACGCAAGACCATCTCTACAACACAAACAGATTACAATGTAGAGGGGGAGGAGGGGGAGGGGGAGGGGGAGGGGGAGGGGGAGAAGGAAAATATACTCTTTTCTGTAACTACATAGGATTCGTCGTCTCACGTTCTAGTACTCTTTTGGGAACTAATTCACCATCTTACAAGGTTAGTTGACTATGTGTCCTTTGCACCAAAAAGCTGAAGAATAGAGAGCAACAACACAATTTCAGCAAGGTGAAAGAACATAAACATTAGATTAAATAAGACCAGCAAAAACATAGAAGAAATACACTCTAATATGTAAAAGAGGAGGAATGATAACACTTCACAATACCTCACTAACAATGTGATACTTTGGAGCTACTTAAATTCAACCAAATCCTTTGGCAAAGCCTGGTTCTTGACCTTCCGGCTATTGAGCAGTGCAACATCAAAGTCCCCTTCCTCTATTTCAAGCATTCAGTTCCTCCAATTCCTCTGGTCTCATCCACAACATCCTTATATATCTCCACTTTCTCTTCTACATGTTTACATATCCTTATATTGGCATCAACCAAATTGTCAAGACCAAACCATTTGCTGGAAACCAGGAAACATCATTTATAAGACACATACACACACATCATATAATTTCACAAAAAAGTTGCAAAACCACCCATATAAACCCATTCTCTATGTCAACAACACATTAGTGTGACAATCATTTCAACAAACATTCATAAATCACCATAAAACTGCAAATTTAGAGGTGCTAAACCCCTTATTACATGACATTCAAAGAAAATTCTAAAGAATGAAGCCCACCGAACCTATCTCCTCTGCATATGGAGCTGTAGAAGGGACCTCACTACTACTACACAATGAAAAAACTGATTTTCTATGCATAACATGTCCCCTAGCTTTTTTCCCTGCTTCCACTCTGGCAAAATTTTTCAAGCAACAAATTATCTTTAATAGTAATAAAACTGCAGCCACGAAAAGTGTAAAACATAATAAGACCACAGAAAGTAATCGAACATAACAATTATGGCCAGCCGTTGCGCACTAACCTTACTTAACGTCACATTATATGCCAAAAGGGGGATTGGTGAAGGTACTGTTTAGCACTTCTATTTTCATTCTTACCAGCCATAACTATATTAGAAGCAAGAAGAGATCTAGATAAACAGAAAGAAGATCCAATGTGGTAGAATTTTACAGTTATAAAGTATCAATAAACTAAGGGAATATCAGAATTCGTAATTGATCAAAGTCTGATTCTTATACATGTATAAACACCGATCCATTTAAGCACAATGTTAATCATGCTTTAGCTAAGTACTAATCGTTTAACAAGCAATCGTTCTAATAATTCAAACTCTGCACCTTCAATTCTCTCCCCTAATTCCCCTTTCTCGAATTGAAGAACCAACTAACTGGCAAAAAAACATTAATATTTGAGCAACTTATAATGGTCCACAAGCAATGCAAGAAAAAAGTTTTCTCAAGGATATATGAAATAATATCACATGGCATATGCCAACCAACTTATTCCACTTCCTGTCAATTATTGTTTATTACACTTAATAAGCACTACTATTTCCTCAAGTACCTCTGTCTCCAACCATGAAGAGAGAGAAGGTTGGTTAAGAAAGCAGAAACGAGAGTTAAAGCAACAAAATCCCAACATCCTTCGATTCCGTCCTTTCTTCTTTTGGCTACCCAAAACGTCTACTTCAATAACATGAAAGCTTGATAGCACCACTAAATTACCAAAATTAGAAATAGAATAGAGTGAGGTCATGAGTGTTTCTCTCTCTAGAAAGTTTTCTCTCTAGAGTGCCTCAACCTTGTTTTGCTATCTCACAAATCTCCTTCAACTTTCTGCAAATTTTGGACCGATTAATCGCTTCTCCTTTCGTTGCTCATCATTTCTACCAAACGATTTTGAGTTTTTGAAGACTTTTCGCGGGCTGAAAAGCCTCCACGACCTGCTGTCCTGCCGGAGAAACTGTTTCTGCTGCAGATTCTCTGCTGCTGCTGGCGCAAGTTTCCTGCATATTGCAGCACCGCTGTGCACTTTCCAGCACTTCTGTGGCCACAATCAGATGGAGGTTCCATCTTTGAATTTCAGTTGGTCAGATAATTTAAATTTTGAATTTTGAATTTTTGAATTTCAGCCTCAATAGTTGTGCCCTGCTGTTGCATTTTCAATAATCTGCTACTGCTGTGCACCTTCCACCATCATCTCAGTCCTTAATCCGGATGTCGGAAGGTCTGAATTTTTAATTTTTTGGTGAACGGAGAGTTTGAATTTCGAAATTTGAATGCTGCATAACTGCCCTGTTGCTGCCATTACTCTACAACAGTTTCTGCAGCAGCATCTGCAGCCGTTCCTCTGCTTGCTATGGCCAAAACCAACAAGCTACGGAAACCTGCTGTCGGCCTGCACTCCGATCAGCCGTCGGCAAAAGCCGCAACTGCTAAAATAGGTGCTACTGCCCGCCAGCCGGGTGAGCACCAACCTAACGCCAACACCAAGAAGCAAAGGAAAGCTGAAATTGTTACTATCGGCCAGTCTTCCGGCCAGTCATTGACAGCAACCGAACCAACCAAAACTGCTGAAACACTGCAACAACCGGTTACCAAACTGGCTATCCAGCAACCTGATGCCACCAGTTCCGATAAGGCTACATTTGGTGATTTCATTTCTACCTTGGATGGTACCCCCTCCACTAAGAATGATGCTCCAACATCCACTGCCTCCCGGCCGGAAGGAAAACAACCGACTACTGATACTGCCGTTGAAAATCCGGCCAAGAAAACTGCCTTATTTGCGGGACTATTTAGCACCAACCGCAGGCTCATCGAAGAAAACGAACTTAGCAAATTTGCGGTTGACGATGGCCCTCTAACCTTGGAGCCCAATGACATGCTTGATGTTCGAAGCAAACTGAGTTTTTGCCTCATCGGCTACATTGCCGGCAAATTCCCAGGACTAAAGGCGATCCGTGCACTGTCCCAATCTTGGGGATCCAGTTTCCAACAGCATGAGAGCGGTTGGTTAATCTTCCATTTTGCCCGTGAGGAGGATAGGCAGCGGATTTTGTCCGAGGGACTTTACTTCATATATGGACGACTACTTCTTAAGCACGTGCCCGATTGCTTCGAATTTAAAGAGGACGATATCAGCCTAACACCGGTTTGGGCCACCCTCCCATCACTCCCCCTTGAGTGCTGGCACCCTAATGCGCTCGGGAAGATTGGTTCTAGGATTGGCAACCCTATTGCCATGGATTCCCTTACGATGAAAATGGAAAGTGTATCGTATGCCAGAATACTGGTAGAAGTTGATGCTTCCAAAAAGTTTGTCGACCAAGTGGAGTTCGTTATGCCATAACCCGAAAACAACCAATCGTCTACGAGTTCACCCTCAAATTTTGCACTGAATGCAACAGATTCTGCCACCTTCAGGAGACATGCCAGGGCACACATACACTGGCCGTGGCTGCTGCAGCTGCCCCTGCTACTGCACCTGTTAAGCAGGCAGAAGCAAATAAATCACAAACCATTGAGTGGACTACGGTCCAAAGGAGGAAGAAGGGCAAATCTACAGATATAGAAGCTAAGCCGGCAGTGGAGGATCACCAACCAATATCACCGGCCATCAAGGTGGACAAGGGACGGATTAGCACAAACAGAATGCATTCGCTCAAACTTCAAGATAGGGAGGCTACCATACCGACGGACTCCGATAGCTCATCGACTGATTCCCCGACAACCACTCAACACATAATGTTGGGCATAAAGACCAATGAGACTGCAATGATGTTCAGTAAACCAATGAAGCAGACAGGAGGGGAGTCTCCCCCTCGATCCCCATAAAGATCGGCTTCTGGAACGTGAGGGGCTTCAATCGGCCCCTCAAACACAATGGGGTTGCCCACCTCATCAAGCACAACCAGCTTTGCCTCTTGGGCATTTTGGAGACAAAGCTTGCAGCATTTAAGATTCAGACATTTCTTAGCCGATCATTTCCGGAATGGTGCCAAGCCAACAACTTTGACACCATTGCCGGTGGACGCATCCTTGTGATTTGGAACCCGACAGTTATCGACCTTCAATCGGAGGATATCTCACGACAAGTTATCCACTGCCGTGCCACGAATAAGTCTTCTCAACTCTCCTTCTATATCTCGTTTACTTATGGTCTATATTCTGTTGTCAATAGAAGGAGTATGTGGGAGAAGCTTACAGAATTGGGACAGACGATAAGCATTCCATGGCTCATTATGGGCGATTTCAACTGTGTGAAATCTCCCGAGGAGAAGCAACTTGGAGTGGCCCCAACTTGGTATGAACACAAGGATTTCGTGGACTGCTTGACGTCCCCACAACGGGTTGCTATTACACATGGTATTCCAACAATGAAAGCAACCCTGTGTGGTGCAAACTTGACCGGGTCCTTTACAACAACGAATGACTTGAGGCCGGTTTACATTGCGGCGTCCACTTCAACCCACCGGGATGCCTATCCGACCACTCCCCGGGTATTGTCACTATCTTTGATCATACTCCCACTAAGCCAAAACCATTCCATTTTTTCAATATGTGGGCATAACATCCGGACTTCTTAACTACTGTGGAGCAACGATGGAACTTGAATGTGGAGGGAACGCCACAATTCAGCCTTTGCAAGAGACTGAAAGCACTCAAAGGTGCACTGAAAGCTTTCAACACACAACACTACAACCACATTTCCACCAGCGGCAAAGAGACTGACCTTGCACTGCAAGATGTGCAAGATGCTCAGAACCAGCTTGAAAGCAATCTGCGAAATGTAACGCTTCGGGAATCTTTGGGAGATCTTAGGAGGAAGGCTGTTTTCCTGGTCGAGACCGAACGACACTTCTTCTACCAGAAAACCAAGATCCATTACCTCAAACAGGAGGACCAAAACACCAAATTTTCCACGATATGGTGAAAAGGAATGCTGCTAGAAACTCCATCACGGCAGTCACTAGAGCTGACGGGACCATTATTACTGCTGCCGATGAGATTGCCCAAGAGTTCGTTGATTACTACACATCACTCTTGGGCACCGAGTCTCATACCATCCCAGTCGATGACGGAGTGTTCGATTGCAGCCCCAAACTCTCCCTCCGAGCTTACTGATGAACTTTGTAGGGAAGTCACAGAACTGGAGGTCAATGATGCAATCTTCAACATTAACGGCAACAAGGCACCCGGCCCCGATGGATATTCCTCATGCTTCTTCAAGAAAGCATGGAATGTGGTGGGTGATCATGTATGCAGGGCCGTTTTGGATTTCTTTAGGAGTGGACGGATGCTACGGCAACTTAACCACACCATGATTGCTCTCGTGCCCAAATCAGAGCATTCCACTTCTGTTGCTGACTACCGACCAATTTCGTGCTGCAACGTCATCTACAAGGCTATCACAAAAATTATCTCGGACCGGCTTGCACCCGCATTGGAGCACCTAATTGACCGTTGCCAATCTGCATTTATTGGAGGTCACAATATAATCGACAATATTTTCTTGGCGCAAGAAATGGTGCGGCAGTACTCGAGGAAACGGATTTCACCTCGATGTACTATCAATATCGACCTTCGCAAGGCATATGACTCGGTCTCGTGGACATTTCTCTCCCGAGTACTTCACGGGTATGGTTTTCCCCCGATTATAGCTTGGGTTATGTAGTGCGTCTGCACCTCATCCTTTTCAGTGTCTTTAAATCGTTCCCTCCACGGGTTCTTTTCGGGGAAGAAAGGCCTGAGGCAAGGAGACCCGATGTCGCCGGCCCTCTTCCTCCTTAGCATGGAATACTTCTCCCGAATGGTCAAGAGGAAGACTTCCAGCTCAGACTTCACTTATCACCCGAAATGTGAAAAGTTGAAAATCACTCACCTCCTCTTTGCCGACGACCTGATGCTTTTCTCTCGAGGAGACCTTCCATATATCCACATCTTGATGGAATGCCTGCAAGAATTTAGGGACGCATGCGGCCTTTCTGTCAATACCTACAAGTCATGCATTTTTACAGCGGGCATCTGGAATGAGGAACTTGATGAAATTCTCGCTAGAACAGAGTTTGCGAGAGGTGAGATGCCAATCTGATACCTTGGCATTCCGTTAGCGGCACAAAGTGTTTCAATCAACAACTACTCACCGCTTGTGGATCAAATTGCCAACTGCATTTCGAAGTGGAAGTCCAAGTCATTATCTTATGTAGGCCGATTGGAACTCATCCGTTCGGTTATCAGGGCGTCGAGTGCTTTTGGCTCCAAGTTTTCCCTCTTCCAGCGGTGGTCATCGAGAAAATTCACCGACTTTATAGGAATTTCCTATGGAACTCAAGGAGGGCACCAGTCGCTTGGGAGGAAATATGCCATCCTAAGGAAGAAGGCGGTCTCGGTATTAGGCACATCCAATCTTGGAATGTGGCGCTCCTTGCACGCATTCTATGGAACATCCACCGCAAGGCAGACACGTTGTGGGTGCAGTGGGTCAACGGGATCTACCTTAGAGGTGCCTCAATTTGGGACTGGCAACTGAAGAAGGGGGATTCTCCACTCCTTAAATGGCTTGCTGATATCCACAATAAGATAGTCACTGCTTTTGGGTCACCGGCAGCAGTAATTGGACATATGACGGGATAGGCTACCACTAAGGGCCTCCAAACGTCGAAAGCATATGAGTATTTCTGACCAAAACTTACAAAACAGCCTTGGAAAGCATCTATCTGGAAGGCTTTTATCCCACCGAAGTACTCGTTCATTATGTGGCTTGGCATGCGCAACAGATTAGCTACAAGGGACAGACTCGAGTTCCTCCTTGAGAAGGATTTATGCTCACTTTGCATCAACACCAAGGAATCGGCCAAACACCTTTTCTTTGAGTGCCCGTTCAGTAACTACGTTTGGTCAAAAATTCGAGTATGGCTTGGGATTAACCGACGTATGTCCACCCTGCACAGTGCGGTGAAATGGCTCAAGAAGGAGAAAACTGGCTCTTTCGTTCATAACAAAGCGCGACACCTAGCTTTGTCATGCAAGGTCTACACCCTTTGGAGGCATCGTAATGAATTCATATTTGAGGGTGCAAAACCCAATCCCGAGGGCCTTATTATTTCCATGAAGATCACAGTTTATAGGCTACTCTTGACACATTTCCTGCACGGTTTCATTGCTCTTTAAACTTTAGTGTGGGTCCTTTTGTATCTCTTGGGGTATGCCCGGAGTACTCTGTAAATATTACTGAATGAATGAAAACTTACAATTCACCCAAAAAAACTAGAATAGTATTTATGAAAATGAATACACATGAGAGGATTTGATACGAACACCAGAACTCAGGAAAATCCTTAATTTCACATAGCTGAAAATCTTTGCATTGTTTGCAAACCCAACAACTCTCAGAGACAATTAGAATGCAACAGTGTGTACGCACATGCATGCTGTAAGTGTACCATGACAAAGTCTTCTTTCCTGGGAGATATTGTTTCACCAAGCTATGTAAATAAAGTAAGGCTGCATTTAAAATTGTGATATGGCAGGGCAATAACAACAACATCAAAATTGACACATGCTAAAATAAAATGATCCCTACTTACAGCATTGAAAAAACCAAGCAAACTTTGCGAATTTAACCATTGAAACCACAGTATGCCTAGATACCACCAGAGCCTTTTTCGTGATCATCTTTTTCACAGTTCCCTTCTTATGTTGTTTTCTCCAGTCCTCTTCTTGTTGTAGTTGATAGATCATGTCCTCTGGAGTACCAAGCCAATAATCCCAATCAAAAGTATGGCAACCAAGCTTCAGCTACCTTTGCTTTGCATTCACTTGTAGACACAAATAAATGGTCATAGCGAGGTCAACTACAATATTTTCCTTTGCAGCTTTTCGTAGCATGGACAAGCTTGAAACCAAAGCAATAATTCAACTAAAATAGTGGGAAATATTAGCTCACAACTCATAATTAACAGTATCATAATCAAACAACCACCAAACTTACCACTCCCTAAGTTTATCTGATTTTGGTGTCTTTTGAATTCTTGGGTTGCAATACAAAATGCAATCTTCCCCTTTCAACGAAGGGAAAGCCCATGTACAACAGCTAGTGAAACTGCACCTTTTGGCAGTATTCTAATTGTCGAATATGAAAATATAAGAATATTATGGGTATTTGCACCAGAAACTGCAACTATAGTATCTTGCCACAACAGAGAAGATAGCAATAGCAAAAGGACAGTGGTTCCAGAAACTTGCCAAAGTTCATGGTACACAAATGTTCACAGAGGTTCTCCAGTCACTGCTTTGACCTCCAGCCTGAAATACTTAACTGGCTCCACATAAGATAGTGTTGACAACCGAATCCATTCTCGAAGGCACATTCCAAATAGGCACACTTCAACACCTTCAATTTTCTAAAATAATGGTATCAATTTCCTACAATTTGCTTTAAAAAAATGAACAAAAAAAATTCTCTCTCTACAATTTCTCTCTCACACACTAGCACACCCAATTCACACACATGCAACCCTAATCACACATCTTCATCAACACCGGCCGGTGAAGACGCCGGCGACGAGGAAACGGATGTTGGAGAGTTGGTGGACGACGACGGGCAGAACGTGGAGACTGCCCTGGTGGGTTTCGAAGGTGAACAGCCGCCTACGGCCGCGGAATACGAAGGGTCGCGCGAACTCCAGCCGGCGACGGACGAAGTCTTTTTCGAATCTAATGGCAATCAGACCTTCATGGAGATGAATAGAGCCCAAACATATGAAAAAGATGGAAACTTGCGGCCTGAATCATCTGGTTTAAAATTAGGGTTTGGCGCCGCCATTGAAGACGCCATTGATGAGAACTCAAAATTTTCTTTTTTTGGGTAAATGTAAGTTTCATTAAGTAAAAAAGTAGTACAGTACAACAATGTCATCATCAGTTGGTTTCTCCCTCGTCAGGCCAAGGGATACGCCATAGTCTATATAAAGCTCGTGTACTGACTGATGTAGGTAAGCTAATGCTAAGGATTCGCTGTCTAATATCCTCAACTATCAATAATGCCATGATGCTCGTTGTCCTCTCGGTGTGCTCAAATCGTCTCAAGTTTCTCTCCCTCCAAATGTGGTAAACACATGCTGCTAATAGTGCTCGATAAGACATGTTAACAATGTGTTTACCTCTCCATTTCTGGGAAGCCCAGTCAACATCCGTTTGCCAGTCTCTATTGGGCCAGGAAAATCGTACCATTCTTCGTATTGCTGCAAGACACTGTCGACTGAATCTGCACTGAAAAAATAGGTGTCCATGTGTCTCCATCGCTCCCTCGGTACATAGAATACAAGGGCCAAGGTGGGCTAACCACGGTTTGTCCGTCGTGGCCAACTTGCCAAGAATAGCAAGCCATAGGATGAATAAGTGACGTGGGATCTTCAATGATCCCGAAAGTAGTGAAGACCAGCCTACTTTCGGTCCTGGGGGATCGATTAACCTATACAGAGCCTGAGATGTGGGATACCCCTGCTCAAATCTCTAGATGATACGGTCTTCCCCTCCATGGATCGTGGGCAATGAATGTGTGATTTCCAAATACTCAAAATCTGTGATAAGAGGCCACTGCCATTCTCCTCCACTAATCACTGTACTGAGTTTGGTTGATTCCTCTATTCCGGGTAGCCTCGGTCCCTGTGGGAATGTGTCACTAAGAGGGCCAAGATAATGCCACGGGTCCTGCCAAAGGTAGAATCTCCTCCCGTCTCCGATCTGATAGTCGACCATAGGCCGGAGGAAAACCTGTAGACATAGAATTTTCCGCCAACTCCATGAGCCTCCATGCTCCCGAATCGTCCAAATGGAAGTGTCTCGTAACCGTCCCCGATATAGCCATTCCACCCATATTGAGGTCCTATCGCACATAATGATATCACATAGTTTCTTCATCATTAATGCACGATTCAAGATAGGAATATCCTTGAATCCTAATCCTCCCTCATCCGTCGGTCGACATAGATCCTTCCATGCTACCTTTGCATAACCGGTAGTTGTTGTCCCCTTCCACAAGAATGTTCACAGCCTCTTTTCAATTTCATTTGTAACTTTCTTTGGCAAGATGAATGCCGATGCCCAATATAAACTCAGCGACATGAGTACAGATTTTATACTTTGCACCCTACCGGCATATGAAATAGCCATTCCCTCCCAACCAGCAATACGCTTATCAATTTTCAACAATAATGGATGACAATCAGCGATCATTAATCGAGAAGATAAAAGAGGCAATCCCCATTTGTTTGGTAAATTTGCTAAGAGTAATTAGGAGACATGGACCCAAGAAAAAATTCTCTCTCTAATTTTTCACACACTAATGCTTCATCTTCCTCACTTCCGGCCGGCGACGGCGAGGCTCTGGTCGACGGCGAGACTGACGGAACAGTGAATGGTCGGTGGAAGAAGGACGGCCATGGACGAGATGCGAGCAACCGAGCTGTGCGCGATGGAGAAGAGGAAGAGACGGGTCTCTCGGTTCCGACTGAAAATGCCGTTTTGCCGCCGGCTGAGGGTAGTCCAAGGGTCTCCATGGGCGAAGACGGGCTGTCGACGACGAAAAGAGGGGAAATCGGAGCTGAAACCGCGATTACAGATCTGGAGGTTGGTAGCGACGCGAGCTCGAAGGTCGACAATGGCGGACCGTCTTCCTCCTCCTTCAACCTGGACGAATTCTTGAAGCTTGCCAACTGGGTTATTGACCAAGATGATGATGCTTCCATGGCTGCCTTACGCGACCTTCAAATCCGATGGAAGACACGATTTGGAGACGGCGGAAATCGAGCTGCAACGCCAATGGTGGCGCGCTGGCAAGAGCGACCAGTGACCGGGAAACTCCTCAAGGCCAGGCGCTGCCTTCTCCCTTGCATTGCTGGGCAAACGACGGTCGGAAATGGAGGTGAGACGGCTGCAAAGGTACAACTCCCGACGGCGGCGGCTGCTTGCAGTTCTTCGACGGAGACGGGCGGAAACGGAGGCATTTCTGGACGACCGATGAGTGCCGGCGGTGGGAAGGTTGCTGCGAATGTTTCTGTAGCGGCTGGATCTCCTTGCGCGTTTTTCCGGCATGTTGGTGAACGGCCGGTGACTTTCTCGGCGACCGGTGTCGTGGCCGGAGCTGACGTGGCGGCGGAAGTGGGTGACAAGGTAGGTGAGGTGGATGAAAGGGCGGCTGACATAAGCCCTACTAGGGCTGATGTCATGCATGATGCTAGGGCTGATGTCATCCATGATGCTAGGGCTGATGTCATCCCTGATGCTAGGGCTGATGTCATCCATCCTAGGGCTGACATCACTTATTCTATGGAAAAAAAAAACTGGCAACCTGGGGAAAGAATTGACGCCAGTTCCCTTGTTTATTGGGAACATTCTGCTTCACACTGGTTCTAATGGGATGGTTAATGATAAAATTGCTGATTCATTCAACAATTCGTCTCGAAAAACGCTATCTTTCATTGCCCCAACGAAGCAAAATGAGGAGGTTGTAGTTCGTCCTTCACTTGATACTGTGCGTGACGGAGCCAAACGATGGAAATCTACGGCAGTGGGATATTTTATGGGTAAGCGGCCGTATTATCACCATTTAAAGGAGTTTGCCCATTCGATTTGGCCGGCGCTACGTGAGGTCACAGTAACTGCTAACGGCTTCTTTTTCTTTCGATTTAAAACGGAAATCGATATGGAGGAGGTCATAGAAGGGGGTCCATGGCTGTTTCAGGGACAACCAATTGTGTTGCAAAAGTGGGAACTGGGTATGGCTATGAGAAAGATGAAGCATACACAAGTGCCGGTCTGGATAAAACTGCGACACCTTCCATTGGAATTCTGGACGACGGAAGGGTTGAGTACTGTTGCTAGCGGTGTGGGTAAGCCACTATACCCTGATGCGATAACGAGGGCATGCACGAGACTGGACTTCGCTCGTGTATGCGTGATGATTGATGTTACTCAGAAATTGGAAAAACATATTATTATAATGACGCCAGATGAAGATGGTGGAGAAACCCCATGCAAGGTTGATATCGAGTATGAATGGCTTCCCCCTAAATGCACAGAATGCATGATGTTGGGCCACTCGGTGAAGGAGTGTTCGTTGACCAATCCTCAGAAACAGACAAAGCCTCCGGTGAAAGTGTATGTACCAAAAGCCAACGTCCGCCCCCCCACCAGCTACCGAGGAGAGAGTAAAGAAACATAAGACCGTGGTTGTGGTGGATGATAAAGTGAAAGGAGATGATGGTTCAAAACAGAATAAACGCTACACCTCATCGCAAAAAGAGAAGGGTAAAGAAGTGGTTACTTTTAATCCTTTTGATGCTCTGAACTCACTGGACGACGGAGAAGAGAACAATAGGGGTCCTAACACATGCAGCCCCTCTAGTAGTGATCCATGTTGAACCTTGCGGTGTGGAATGTCTGGGGGCTGAATAAGAGAGACCATCAGCTCGCATTAAAGGACCTTATCTCGGAATACAGGTTAGATTTTATGGGCATATTAGAAACTCGTGTGCGTATTAACAACGTCATGCATATTCAGTCTTTTTTGCTTCCTCATTGGAAATGATTTGTTGATTATGCAACTGTGGGTAACCGCATTTGGGTAGCGTGGGATGATAATGTTGTGGACGTCCATATTCTTGATTTGGGGAACCAATTTATGCACTGTCGTGTCACTCATAGGGCAGATAGTGAATCCCTTATTATCACTATTGTTTATGGTGCCTCTGAGATGATGGATCGCAGAAGTTTATGGAATACCTTGGAAATATTAGCTCGAGAGCACTCGGATGAGCCCTGGATGGTAGGGGGGGACTTCAACGTGGTCCGAGAAATGAATGAGGTGTGTGGAGCTTCTGGAGATATAAGGATGGCCATGGAAGAATTCAATGCTGGTATTCAGGAGGCCGGGCTAATACCCTTGCCTATGCAGGGGGAATGGTATACTTGGCACAACTGCAGCACGAACTCGCGGAGTCTATGGAAGAGATTAGATCGAATCCTTATTAATGATAGATGGCTTGCGAGGTTCCCTTCCTCATGTTATCATTGCCTTTTACCGCGGACTTCTGACCACTCGCCGCTTCTACTGCATGGGGACAAGCAAAATCAAACAGGAGGTATGTTTCGATTTGACAACTACCTAACACTCTCACCTGAATTTATCCCTAGTGTGCAGAATATCTGGCAGAACACAATCGTGGGGGTGCCTATGTTTGCGGTAACACGTAAACTTAAAGCACTGAAGCCGGTCTTCAGAGAGCAAAGGAGGAAGAAGGGGGATTTGACTCTAAACGTCCAATTAGCTAAAGGCTTTCTAGATGAGGCACAACAGCTGGTGAGTTCAGATAGAGAGAATGAGGCCTTTCTACTATTAGAACACTGTTGCCGCCTGGTTTATGCAAAAGCGGCCAAACTGGAACAAATCATGCTGCAACAGCGAGCCAAGATGCAGTGGATGAAGGGGGGTGACCAATGCTCCCGAATTTTCTTTCGTAAAATTGCCAAGAGAAGGGTGGCAAGGAGGATACTACAAATTAATGATGACAACGGGACCATTCACACTGAACCAGAAGAGATTATCAATGAATTGTCTGTTACTATCAAAATCTCTTGGGCGGTCACAGACGTCAGATAACGCTAGATATTGGCTTTCTCAGACCGTGGGCAAGGCATATTCTTTCTAATGAAGAGGCTGGCCATCTTATTTTGGCGTTTACACCGGATGATGTGAAGCAAGCAGTCTTTGACATTGCAGATGACAAGGCCCCGGGACCTGATGGATACTCATCAGGATTCTTTCAAGCAGCCTGGCCAGTGGTGGGACAGGAAGTTACAAAGGCGGTACTGGAATTCTTTAGTACCGGTAAACTACTTAAACAAGTCAACTCCACACTTTTGGCTCTTATCCCGAAGGTACACACTCCTATGACTGTTGGTGATTTTAGGCCAATTTCATGCTGTAATGTGTTATACAAAATTATTGCGAAATTACTTGTCCAGCGGTTGAGTGTGGTTCTGGACAAGATTATTAGTCCCTGTCAGGGAGCGTTTATCCCAGGGCGTAGCATTGGAGACAACATATTGTTGGCACAGGAACTACTCACGGGATACAACCAGGTGAGGCTTCCACCTCGTTGTACCCTAAAAGTCGATATCAGGAAGGCATATGATACTGTAGAGTGGGATTTCCTACTTGCGGTCTTGCAGTTATTTGGATTCCCCCAAACGTTCACAAGGTGGATTGAGGAGTGTGTAACGACGGCGGCATTTTCGATTGGTCTTAATGGAAACCCTCACGGTTTCTTTGCAGGAGCACGTGGATTAAGACAGGGAGACCCTCTATCGCCGTATCTCTTTGTTCTCGTTATGGAAGTCTTGCATTTGGGATTATTGCAACTTATTGAGCAGGATCTGCAATGCTTTTATCATTGGAAATGTGAGCCGGCCAAACTCTTCCAGTTGGGATTCGCAGACGATCTCCTGCTTTTCTGTAGAGCTGACTTGAATTCACTCAGGACCCTCAAGAGGGGGTTGGACCGATTTGCAGAATGGTCGGGACTTCGGCTGAATGTACAAAAAAGTCATGTCATTATCTCTCGATCGGCACAAGGTTGGAAGGAGCAGATCATAACAATTATGGGCTTCCAAGAGGGCCAACTACCAATGAGGTACTTGGGTCTCCCTCTACTGTCTTCCAGATTGTCTATATCCGATTGTCAACCACTTCTACTGAAAATTGATGCTCGCATTAAAGGATGGGAGGGAATTTCATTATCATATGCTGGACGTATACAAATCATTAAATCTGTACTTTCAACAATGAGCATTTATTGGGCGTCTGCATTCATCTTACCGAAGGCTATTATTAAACAAATTGAGAAACAGCTCAGAACTTTTCTTTGGAAAGGCACTTCTACGTCGGGATACGCCAAGGTAGCGTGGAAGGATGTGTGTAAACCAATTAAAGAAGGTGGCCAAGGAATTAAGGATATTGGTATCCTTAACCGCTCATTAATTGCAAAGAAGTTATGTGATGTTATTAGATGTGACCGAACATCTATATGGGTTGAATGGTTGAAAAGACACGATTGCACAACACTTCAATTTGGACAATTAATGAGAAGGGAGGATCATGGGGATGGCGAAAACTGCTCCGACTTCGCAGCTCTATACTACCTATGACAGAGTTTATTATTGGAGAGGGGAGGTCATTCTACCTGTGGAAAGACCCATGGCACCACTTGGGCCCACTTATTGCTAGATTCCCAAGGGGACCGAGCCTCTTAGGACTTGATGAATCCGCCAAACTACAAGTAGTCATTAATGAAGGGCAATGGCAATGGCCCTTTATTACCGATTTGGAATGTATGGAGATTATCTACATGTTACCCCAGATTCATGGAGGGGACGACAGGATCAACTGGCGGTTTTCAGAAGGACGACCCACTACACAAGCCCTATATAGATTTTTCTGTCCACCTGGACCGAAAGTAGGATGGTCTTCACTACTTTCGGGTTCTTTGAAGATTCCCCGTCATAACTTCATTCTTTGGCTAGCAATTCAGGAGAAGTTACCGACAACGGATAAACCATGGATGACGCATCTAGGGAGATGTATCCTCTGTGACGAGGGTGCAGGCAGAGGAGACACATACTCACATGTTCTTCCGATGTCGATATAGCAGAGGATGTCTTGCAGCTATACGACATCATATCGGATTTGCTTGGCCCAATCGTGAGTGGACAAGAGACGTGGAATGGGCATCGAGGAAGTGGAGGGGGAAGCATATTGTTAATGTTGCTTATCGAGCATTACTTGGTGCATGCATATACCATATATGGCGAGAGAGGAATTTGAGGCGGTTCGAGCACACCCATCGGCCGGAAGCTGTATTAGCTACTTGCATCATAGAAGACGTTAGACAGAGGATAATTAGTAGTAATCTTCCCAGTTCTATTAGTACATGTGCACTCTATAGACTGTGGCGTATCCCTTGGTCTATTGGGGGTACCACCATTTGATTGTTGTACTTTGTACTCTTTACCCAATTTTGTTTAATGAATCTTACATTTCCAAAAAAAAAAAAAAAAAAAAAAGAGGCAATCCCAAGTTTCTTCACTTAGCGAACAAGGTGATCGACAAAGGAGACGCTCAATCCATGGAAGCGCTAGTGGAACTCAAACGGAGATGGGTGGCGCGATTTGGATGCGAACCGTCGCGGTTGGAAGTCGAACAGACTAGGCTGCCGGCGACTGATATTTCTGTCGATTCGAATCCTCTTGCCCGCGACTTCAGACAGACCTTCCGACAACGTCTTAGGACGAAGCAACAGTCGATGGCAATCAGAAACTTGAAATCGGCGGCTGATCAGTTCCCGAGGGCTATTCGCTGCGTTCGTGCTGTTGAGAAGGCGCCGAAATTTATTCGGCCAGCTACTGTACACGATCAGCCGGCGATGGACACACCTGCAGACGAAGAACCGGCTGTGGGAGAGAGTACATAATTTTTTCCGGCTGCTACAGTGCCGACTACAGTAACAGCTACAGTACCGACTACAGCTACATTGCCGGCTGCTACAGTACTGGCTGCTACAGTGCCGGCTGCTACAGTAACGGTTACTACAGTAACTGCTACAGTAACGGATTCCTACACTTCCAACAATTTTCGAAACGATAAGGTTGCTAATTCACATACGGGCATTTTTGTTGGGAATATTCCTCTTCAAACAACGTTGGATGATTGTTTTGGTGATGATAAAATTGCACGTGCGTTCAATAACTCATCCCGAAAAACACTTTCATATGTCGAATCGATGAGGCAAAATGGAGAGGTTGTGGTTCGGCCATCTTTGGACATCATTCGTGATGGATCAAAATGATGGAAATCAACGGCAGTTGGATATTTTCTTGGGAAGCGACCATACTACCCACCACTTAAAAGAATATGCTCATTCGGTGTGGGCGGCACTTCGTGAGGTCAGTGCTACAGCTAATGGTTTCTTTTTCTTTCAATTCAAATCAGTAATTGACATGGAGGAGGTGATCGAGGGGGGACCGTGGCTATCAAGGACAACTAATAGTTCTCCAGAAATGGGAACCAGAGATGGCCATGAGAAAACTGAAACATACACAAGCGCCCGTTTGGATCAAGCTGAGGCACCTTCCGATGGAATTTTGGACAACAGATGGATTGAGTACTGTTGCGAGTGGAGTGGGAAAGCCACTTTATCCGGATGCGATAACCAGAGCATGCACGAGACTGGACTTCGCTCGAGTATGCGTGATGGTGGACGTCTCACAGAATTTACCAAATCATGTCATCATCATGACTCCAGATGAAGATGGCGGGGAGACACCATGCAAAGTGGATGTCGAATACGAATGGCTCCCACCAAAATGCTTGGATTGTATGACATTGGGGCACTCGACTAAGGAATGTCCACTTACTAAACCCAAGAAAACAACAAAACCACCGGTGGCTGTGTATGTACCAAAACCTTTCACCGCCCGGGCCACAACCGAACCCGTTAGGATACAGAAGCCGCGTCAGGACCGTGAGGTGGTTAATGGAATGAAGGATGGTGATACCCATACTGAAAGTAATACTACTAGACAGGATAATCGGGGTAAGGAAGTGGTCATTTATAATGCGTTTGAAGCTCTACATCTTATTGACGATACAGATGAGCAATCTGGGGGTCCTAATACAAGCAGCCCCATTGGATATGACCCATGCTGAATATTGCCGTCTGGAATGTACGTGGGCTGAATAAACGAGACCATCAGCTCGCATTAAAGGATCTCGTCTCGGAATACAGGTTACTCTTCTTGGGCTTTCTTGAAACTCGTGTTCGTATTACTAATGTGATGCATATTCAATCTTTTCTGCTACCTCAATGGAAATGGTTTGTTGACTATGCAAATGTGGGAAACCGTATATGGCTAGCATGGGATGATAATGCTATTGATGTCCATATTCTTGATTTGCGTGAACAATACATACATTGTCGTGTCACGAATAGGGCTGACAATGAAATTGTTATCATTACTGTTGCTTATGGTGCTTCTGAAGTGATTGGTCGACGGGCCTTATGGAATTCTCTACAAACCCTTGCCCCACAGTGCACGGACGTTCCATGGCTGGTGGGAGGGGATTTCAATGCAGTCCGCGATATTAATGAGGTGTGTGGCATCTCGGGAGATATAAGGATTGCTATGGAAGATTTCAACAATTGTATTCAGGAAGCTGGATTGTTGCCAATGCCTATGCAAGGTGAATGGTATACTTGGCACAATTGCAGCATGTCTTCGAGGAGCCTATGGAAACGATTGGATAGGATACTCATCAATGATCGCTGGCTTGCACGGTTTCCTATTTCATCATATCATAGTCTTACACCCCGTACTTCGGACCACTCACCGTTGGTCTTATTTGGGGATTCACAACATCATAATAATGGAGGTATGTTTCGGTTCGATAATTACCTAACCCTATCGCCTAATTTTATCCCCAGTGTCCAGAATCTTTGGCAACATGAGGTTATTGGCGTGCTTATGTATGTGGTGACACGTAAACTTAAGGCCCTGAAACCGGTCTTCAGACAACAGAGGAGGAATAAAGGGGATTTGTCCCATAACGTCCAATTGGCGAAGGGATTTCTCGAGCAGGCGCAAAACTTAGTGAGCTCGGACAGACAAAATGAACTATTCCTCTACCTTGAACACTGCTGTCGTTTTGTGTATGCTAAAGCGGTCAAGACAGAGCAAATTATGCTACAGCAAAGAGCTAAGATGCAGTGGATGAAGGGGGGTGATCAATGTTCCAGGGTTTTCTTCCGCAAGATCGCTCAAAGAAGGGCGGGGAGGAGGATCTTGCAGATCAATGATGAAAATGGATGCACTCACACAGAACCGGAGGAGGTTATACATGAGTTTGTATCCTATTATCAAAACCTCTTAGGAGGTAACAGACGTCAAACATTGGTGGATATTACCTATCTCAGACCTTGGGCGAGGCATATTATTACCAATGAGGAGGCACGCCATTTATGTTTACCTTTTACACCGGAAGATGTGAAGAATGCCGTGTTCGACATTTCTGAGGACAAGGCTCCGGGCCCTGACGGATACTCATCTGGATTCTTTAAAGCAGCCTAGCCAATGGTGGGGACTGAGGTTACAAGGGCGGTATTGAATTTCTTCACCACGGGGAAACTTCTTAAGCAAGTTAACTCTACATTATTGGCTTTAATCCCAAAGGTACATAATCCTATGACTGTTGGTGATTTTAGACCTATATCATGCTGCAATGTTTTATATAAGATCATTGCTAAACTACTTGTCCAACGATTGAGTGTGGTGCTGGACAAGTTAATCAATCCGAGTCAGGCAGCATTTATCCCGGGACGAAGCATTGGAGACAACATTATGCTTGCTCAGGAACTGTTCACGGGATATAATCAGACGCGACTTCCCCCTAGATGCGCACTTAAAGTGGACATTAGGAAGGCCTATGACACGGTTGAATGGGACTTCCTTGTGGCGACCTTGCAACTATTTGGGTTTCCACCAACCTTCACAAGGTGGATTGAGGAATGCATCTCGACGACCTCTTTTTCGGTTGGTCTTAATGGAAATCCACATGGGTTCTTTGATGGAGCGAGAGGTCTTCGTCAGGGAGATCCCTTATCCCCATTCCTGTTTGTGCTTGTTATGGAAGTTCTGCATATTGGTTATCTGCAATTAATTGAGCAGGATATGCAATTCACATATCACTGGAAGTGTGAGCTAGCAAGAGTATTCCAATTGGGATTTGCGGATGATCTCCTACTATTTTGTAGAGCTGATTTGGACTCGGTTAGAGTCCTTAAGGTGGGACTCGACCGATTTGCTGAATGGTCGGGCCTTCGGTTGAATATCCAAAAGAGTCACATTATTATATCCCGGTCTGCACATAAAAGGAAAGATCAGTTGCTATCGCTCTTGGGATTTCAGGAGGGACATCTCCCGATGAGGTATTTAGGCCTTCCTTTAATCTCATCTAGATTGACTATATCAGACTGTCAGCCACTTCTGTCCAAAATTGATGCACGTATTGCGGGATGGGAGGATATGTCGTTATCATATGCTGGGCGGGTACAAATCATTAAATCTGTACTTTCAGCATTGAGCATTTATTGGGCTTCTGCATTCATATTACCAAAGGCGATCATTAAGGTAGTTGAGAAACGCCTTCGAAGGTTCCTATGGAAAGGCACCTCAATGACGGGTTATGCCAAAGTTGCGTGGAAGGATGTTTGCAAACCGATTGGGGAAGGAGGCCTAGGAATAAAAGATATTGATGCACTTAACCAAGCACTAATGACTAAGAAGTTGTGTGATGTCATTAGATGTGACCGAACGTCTATCTGGGTTGAGTGGCTGCAGCTCGGACGACTACAAAATAATTCCATTTGGACTGTTGACGAGAAGGGTGGATCGTGGGGTTGGAGAAAGCTGCTTCGTCTACGCAGCCTTATCAAACCAATGGTGGAGTGTCGTATTGGAGATGGAGGACCTTCTATCTTTGGAAGGATCCATGGCATCCCCTTGGTCCCCTGATTTCTCGATTTCCACGAGGACCGAGTTTACTTGGGCTTGATGAATCTACCAAGCTCAATACGGTTATTGATGAGGGCCAATGGCACTGGCCCCTCATAACGGATTTGGAATGCCTTCAGATTATTTATACACTACCCCAGATCCATGATGGAGATGATAGAATCCTTTGGCGTTTCCCGGATGGCAGACCCACAGCCCAAGCCCTATACAGACTTATCTGCCCGCCCGGACCGAAAGTAGGTTGGACTTCTACTACTTTCGGGTTCGTTAAAGATCCCACGACATTGTTTTATCCTATGGATGGCTATTCAGGAAAAACTACCAACGACAGACAAACCCTGGCTCACACACATTGGAGGGTGTATTCTTTGTGATGAAGAAACAACCGAGACACATAATCACTTATTCTTCCGATGCCGATTTAGCAGAAGATGCCTTATAGCCATACGGGAAATAATTCGATTCGATTGGCCCAATCGCACATGGGCAATGGATGTGGAATGGGCAGTAAAAAAATGGAGAGGGAAGCATATCATCAATGCAGCATACCGAGCGTTACTTGGATCATTGGTTTACCACTTGTGGTGAGAAAGAAACTCCAGACGGTTCCAGCAAAGTGAACACCTTTTTGGGTAAAGGTAAATTTCATTAATAAAGTAATGGTATAGTACAACATGTGTTCGCACATGGCAAAGTGAACACCTGCCTAATGTATTGGCTTCTCATATTATTGACGATGTTAGGCAGAGGATTTTGAGCCTTAATCTTTCCAGTTCGATTAGTACATGTGCTCTTTATAGACTATGGCGTATCCCTTGGCCTGTCGAGGGACTACCCAATTAATTGTTGTACTGTACCATATTTTTATTAATGAAATTTACCATTACCGAAAAAAAAAATAAAATAAAATAATGGTATCACCTGGAAGATAGAAACCATTTGTACTATTACTTAAAGTAGATTTCCTTTATTAAACACAAGGTATCTAAGGAGGCATTTTAAGGAACAAATCTCCAGTAATCTATTTTTTGTTTTGGTTACCCAATCTTGTGCAAACCTTCACCCCTATGATAATAAATAACAACATAAAATGACAAGACTACTAATAATAAGAGGTCAAATTGGAAGCCTAATAAAGTTGAACTCAGTTAGTATTAGTATGTGAATGTAGAACTTCATCAGGTTGCTCAGCCCCATGGGCAGACTTCACCTCAGAAACTATATTGAATGACTGTTGAGATTCACCAAATGTATTATTCTTTAATAAAACCTGATTTTGACAATGAACAATAAGATCGCTTCAAATATGGGAGATCTAGCAGATATCAGAGAAGAGGTCTCTAGCATATAAATTGTAAATAAGTAAATAGATTTCTCGCTGTATGAATCTGGAAAAAGTGAGTAGAATCGCTGACCTCAGCTGCACGGATTTTATATGGTCGAGACACATAGTCCTCCAAATCTAACTCATCACTTAAATTCATTTTAGCAGTGCAAACCTGCAAACAAGGCCCATTTTCTATCAACTATAAGAACACAAAGAAACTACAGTTTACGGTGATAGAGAAGTTCAAGCATCTATGTCAATCTTGATGTAGAAAGACTTTCTTCCCATGGTTGCATGAACTCTTTTCTCCTTCACCAAGGAGGATTGTCCCTTTCTTCTTAGCCTCTTTCGTTGCAGTTTCTCCTCTTTTAAAGGTATGGTTGAGACTTCTTTTTGTGAGTGAGATATGAGGATAGTTTAATAAAAATGCCGTTTACTTTAAGAACCAGCAAACGTCAAATAGTAAATGATCTTCGAGATTTAGAGGGTAGGGACCAAAGTGTCTGCTCGGTTAGTTGCAATGATAACCTTCATATTAACTGACTGGTCAAATCCATCCATCTGTAAAGACAAAGTACATTATAATTTAGAATGTTAATGGTATAGGATGAGAGATGGGTACTTGAATACCACTCTTTCATACACGTAGGAAATACTCGATATGTTGGCCTGAAGGTATACACACGACTGAGCGCACACGCATATGTTTCAACCTGCAATTGTCCTGATACAATAAAAAATGCTTGCCTCGCCTCGCGAAAGAGTCTTCAGCACAATCAATTTTTCCATCCTTATTATGAATGCCACCACCAAACATCTCTTAGCCAAATTGTATATTTCATGTAGCTTTGAGAGGTTTTCTTTACCCTGTGCTAATAATAGGGTCATCTAAGAGGAATAATCCATAAAATAAAAGACAACTATAATAATATAGCCAAATTATCCGACCGCGGTAGTTTTCCAGCGCTTAGACCCATTTCTGATAGTGTCTAACGTCGGTCTCACAATCACCTCTCCATTTTGTAGTGTTGGAGCAATGAACTTGAGGGTCTTCCGCGATGAGTGGTTAAATGCATGCGCAATTTTATCGTCAATAATTGGTTCGGGATATGCATTCAACGGAATATTACCCACGTACAATCCCGTTTGTACTGGAGCAACAAATGATTTTTCCTTCGCCATGTTACACTCCACATTCTCTGCCATTATGTTGTCAAGAAGTTGATTTTTTCCTACATCATTGATGACATCAGCAGCAGCATCACTGCTCACATAAGCCCTAATGTCATCTCTATCATTGCTGCCATCAGCCCTAGCGAGGCTGATGTCATCAAAAGTTACATCCAATCTTTGCGCCAAGTCAGCCGCTGAGTTGGGCTCCACGTCATCGTCCACATCCCCAGATCCGATCGCCACCTCACTGTCCACGTCTCTCGCCGGCGGTTCAGTCGGAAAACACGTTTGCACCGTCTCAGATCGCCGGAGGAGGTTTCCAGCAACTAACTTCGCCGGTTGCGAAGTTTCCGCCATCGTCAGTCCATCGGCCCCATCGTTTTCCGTCGTCTTCCCCATCATGCTCGCAGGCAGAAGACTCCGGTAGGCCTGGCGCCTCGCACGAGCAGGATCTGTTGTCCTCGGCATCATCCTCTCCGGCGAAAAACAACGCAGCATCGCAACCTTGCCAAATCGCATTTCCCATTTTATTCGAAGTTTCTCAAGGGCTGCCGTTGATTCATGGTCGGTTTTATCAATTACCTTGTGTGCAAGACGAAGGAATTCAACCATATTGAAAGAGGATTTCAGCCGTTCTCCATGGTTTTCGTTCAGATTTGCGCCGTCAAACCCTAGATTAGGGTGTCGCACTAGGTCTTCGTCTTCCACGTCCAAGATTGGATCTTTTTCGATGGGTATTACTCCTTCACCCTCGCCATTCGTACGGTTGTCGTCTGGCATAGCCACAGCCTCCATAACAGTAGCCGTCGCTTCGTCTTCCTCAGCCGACTTTTCGGCTTCCACGGGCGTCGTTTCATCTTCGTGGGCGGCGCAAAACCCTAATTCTGAAAGTGACGAACCAGGGCCTAAATCAACTGCTTTTCCGCCGAAAATGATTCCCTTGCCATCCTTATCACCATGCCAGCATAGGAGAGTATCAGAATCGCCATTAATCTCCTCGATCCGAACCTCCATCAATGGAGGATTTGCAGTTTTATCATGTATTTGGCCGAAAACTTGCCCACGCCGGACTGTCTCTTGCCAGAAACCATCATCGTCAACCCCCTCGTCGTCGGCCGCCTCATCGCCGTCGTTCCCATGGCTGCCGGCCGGAATATTTTGGACTTGGGGTTTAGTGTGTGAAATCGAAGGTGTGCGGGTGTGTGAAAGAGAATTGAGAGAAAATTGAGAGTCCATTTTTTTACCGTTGCAATTTTTTTTGAAGTTATTGCCTCCCACACAACGAAATACTATTATTAGCTAAGCTTATCAAACTCCCTAAACTTAAACAATTTTTGTCCTCAAGCAAAAGTCCGACACTGCAAAAAACATGTTCTCAACATTGTGCTAGTATTCCGTAACAACAAATGTAACCTATAACCTATATACAGATAATCTCAAAACACAAATGCCGTAATACGTTATGCAAACGCTAACTTTTCATAATGAGGGTAAGAGGCCAATCACATCACAACACTTTGTCTCGCCAAGTAGAGAGTAGAACAATCAAGCTTCCACAAAATCATAGGTTTCTAAATGTCACCATACTTGTCACTTCGACACAATACCCTTTATCTCCTTATTTCTGCCTAAGTTGGGACGACTTTTGTTGTTCTTTCTTTTCTTTGGCCACCAATGATTTTTTTTCCTTTTTTTCTTCCCCTTTTGTTGTCACGGCTTTTATTTCCTTTCTTTTTTTCTTTGTTTTTGCCTGTGACTTACGTTCTTTAGGCCGTATTTCGGTCTTTTGACGCGAATGACAACACTTATGGTGAAGACACCCGGTTACTCAACCAAAAAACGTCGTATTTCGGTTTTTTGACGCGAATGACAACATTTGTGGTGAAGGCACCCGATTACTCAACCAAAAAACGTTTTACCTAAAGTGCTTTGCATACGAGGCTTTAGTCACCGTTTTATGTGATAACAACATTTGTGGTGAAGTTATCCAGTTACTAAGTGACCTAAACCAGCGGAGTAGATGTAGTCTTCCTTTTTCTTGCTATTCTTTCTTCTTTTTTTTTTTTTCATGGTAAAAGAGATTTCTAAGGGGAAGGGCCTTTGAATTTTTCAAAATGATGCATGTCCCATGTTAAGCTTATAAGGATCAATTGGGCGACGTTTTGGCAAACAAATATGATTTCACAAGAACTCCTATGATTGAGTGGAAGCAGAGACATTCCAACTCTATTTCAAAGTAATTCAAAATGCATGATATTAGGCCTCAACTACTCCACATTTACTCAGAGCAACAATCACATAACGCAAGTGCACATTCATGTCTCAATCTTATGCTTCCTAACTCAGATTTATTCATCAAATTACCAACTATCATTCTTGATAAACTCGAAAAAAAAGTAGTTTGATAATATAACAGAAGACAAATGAAAACTTAAAAACGTGGAATTCTTTACATTTGAAATAGTTTGTTGGGTCCTTCAAATGAAAATTGGATGAGTACTTCCATGTTATTTTAATTGAACCAAGAGTCTACCCCCAAAATGCTAAACAAACATATTGACATTCCGACAATCAAATATGTCTCACAAAGCTTGATATACCATAAAGAGCAAGATATATTGTTTACTTGAATGAGAATACACTGAAGTGCATATAAACAAAAAAGGATAAGAAACAACCACAGTAGTAAATCAATTGGAAAACCACTAAAAAACCATCCAAGTATATTTTTCAAAAGAACAACTTGCTAGATCTAAAGAAAAGTACCTTTGAATATCAAGATTTCAAGACAACAATACATGCACATAAAAGGAAACATGTCTAATGAATAAAATGAAAAGAGGAAGCCAAGAAAACTTTTTACCACCATTGTGACTTTGCAAAGACTTTTTACTTTTTTTAATCATCATCTGTTCATTGTTTTCAAAGCCCCAACCTCCATCACAGCTGTAGTAATCCTCCTCGTTGCCACCTCATACACATTTCCTTCGTAGCTACCATGCATGAAGACAAATGGATAAGTTTGCAATTCCTCAACCTAAACCACTGCATGTTCATAAGAGGAATTAATGTATTGTGTGTCATTGGGCAACTTTGAATAAATAAATCAGAAACAGGGTTTACTTCTAAAGCCTTGATGATTCCCTCAAGCTCTATCACCTTCTGCAACCATTCCTCTGAACTTCCCTTATACATATCCACAAGCTTGCTCACCTATTTAGTAGTAGAACATTCAAATACAAACCAACTGTCAAATGCATAGATATGGCAACATGTCTGCATGTAAACGACAAACCACCAATGTGATGTTTAAAAAAGATAAGTTAGAAGGCCATCATAGAACTAAAAAAAAATATGAAACACACACACCACACAACAGACAAACAAAAGAAAAGTGAGAGACTTTTAAACAAGACCTTTGAGTTTTGTTATGCTTTGTTATGATGATCGTCATACTTTAGACTAAATCATAGAATAGGTCAAGTCAAACTTTACTCAAGCAATTAAATCATGAAGTCACCACTACAAGTATATACCCACACGCAAAGTATGATTCACAAAGAAAATGGAGATGCAATTAGTTATTTTCTAAAAGCACATAGGCTTCATCTGATTACGTTTTTAATAATCCTTTTCTAACAACTGCTTATGATGCTGAAAGCGAAGCCTGAATTTTGAAGGCAAATTTCAAGTTTTAAATCATATCAATTCAAAATATCAGAGTGACCCTACCATTAGGAAAGTAAGCAAGGCTTACCAAATGTGGATTAAGAATACAATTAAGACGAGATCTATTTCTTAATGTTGGATCGGTTATCCACACTAAAGATACAACTGCATTCTATTGATAGTACAAAGTCTTAACTCGAGAGAAATGTTTGCTACCACTCAATCAATTTGATAACGTAAATTGGAATTTGAGGGAAAAGAAAATTTTTATCTTCATACATTGTTATTATTTTTCATCTTCATCTATATCTCAACATACCTGATTCAAGAGTTCTATTAGAATCTGCTAAACCTCTTGATCAGCTCCAGTTTGAGCATCAAATCTAGCGGTAGAAATTGTATCAACCTCATAAATGAAAACGTTTGCAGGTACATTTTCTTTTGCAAGCCGAAAAACATCACGAACCCTTCGCGGACCCTGGAGGCATTTTGGACCAGTAGACCTGTTTGTTATGTGGATACAGTGACAAGAATAAAGCCTTCAACTGCAATATCTTCTTAAAAGCAAAACAAAAGTAACACCGCAAGAAATGACAAAAGTATGTACATATAATCCTAAGAACAAGTAAAAGTACTACGAAAAGTTTGTGTTACCTATTCCAATCTATCATTTTCTACAAAGAAATTAACAGCCTATGACCACCAAAGATGAAGAGGAATTGGTAAAGGGAAGAATGACAAAGATATGTTTCTATCAGCAAACCATAAAAGCGAGCATGCACAAAATGTAGAAGGCAATCCATATTCCATGTATGTTCTTTCTACTCCTTAATAGTCTTTACTCATTTTAGAAGGGTAATATGAAGAAAGAAAGAGAACACAATGAGTGCATATACAACTTTTCAACTATTTGCATCACAAAATTTTCTTCACATGGATCTGAATAGATCATATAAAATCCAAAATTTACTTTGCTGGTGATCAAGAAAATGCCTCCTCCGTAAACATCGTAGGTCAAATGAAATGCATCACTAGATTTAGTTAAAGTTTTCAAGAGGCATTTCCTTCCATTGATTCTCCATCTCTTAACCATCTTTTGATAATTTATCCAATTATTACTTCCCAAGAAAATGGTTATCCTACAAATTACCGAATTAGCATGATATGTTTTATGTTTAGAAAACAAGACTCTGGCTTCATTGAAGACAAGATGGCTTTTGGACAGAAGTGAAAATATATATGCTTGCATAATACGTTCTTCATATAAAATGGCTCGTGAATAAAAGAGAAGCAAGGTCTGTTGGAATTAAGTATTTGCACCAGCAAAAGGTACTCCCAAATAGACATGCTACCTAGAAGGCTAGAACTCTGTAGGAATATAATTGAGGGGATGGATTTGTTATAATTATATATTTGAGGGGATGGATTTGTAGGTTTTCTTTTCTTTTTTTCTTTTTCAATATTTTGAGACAATATTTAACTATTACATTAAAAACATCTCCATACTTATTACCAAAGAAAATTTCATTTTTGGTATTATAATTTAGTATACTTTGCAATATTGGTATTATGTTTTTTGAAATAGCTTGAAATGGTACCAAAAAAAGGCTTTGTTTGCATTTTTTGTACAGTCATTAGATTTCTAATGGCAAGGCCACGTGGCCATTAAGTCATGCAGCAAGGGCAAGGGAGGGCACAAAACAAGAAACTTGCAATTTTGGTACAACAATTTAGGATACCTTGCAATAGTGGTATCATATTCTCCAATTCCGTTAAGGATTTGTGTGTAATACTTTAGGTTTAGTTTTAGCTAGACCTGGGCTTGAATCCAATATACAATTTATTTGGCAACTTATTTGCGCTAAATTAATTAATCACCATGAATTAACCACCCTCCGTAACCCCTTAATTGGAGGGGTACCCATTACCGTGGGTTACCATTTAACAATGGTTTAAAGCACTAGATAATAGGTTAAATTTTCATGAACCTATCGGCTATGCGTACCATATGATATGGTGCTTCTGCCGCATAACCTCGCGACCAAAGCATTTGTGCGGTAAATTTTCTAAGCGTAATAATGACCACAAGTTAGTATTAAAGGGAAACAAACTTGCTGTAATAAAACTGTGTAAAACAACTAAAATCTTGAATATTCTCAGAATTTCGATGAAACTTGAACCAAACGTAGTGTCTAAACCCAGGCATTTTTGAAGTAAATTTGCTAAGTGTAATAATAACTACGAGTTAATATTAAAGGGAAACAAAGTTGCTTTAATAAAACCGTGCAAAACATCTAAATTTTGAATGTTTTCAGAATTCAATGAAACTTATCCCAAACGCAGGTGTAGTCCCAAGAATTTGTGTGGAGAATTTGCTAAGCATAATAATAACTACAAGTTTGTATAAAAGAAAAAAAACAAATTTGCTTTAATAAAACCGTGCAAAATAGCTAAATTTTGAACTTATTCAGAATTCGACGAAACTTGATCCAAACGTAGGTCTAGACCCTAGCATTTGTGCGGTATATTTGGTTAAGCGTAATAATAACTACAAGTTAGTATTAAAGGGAAACAAACTTGCTGTATTAAAACTGTGTAAAACAACTAAAATTTTGAGCATTCTTAGAATTCGACGAAACTTGACCCACACGTTGGTCAAGACCAAAGAATTTGTGTGGTGAAATTGTTGAGCACAATAATAACTACAGGTTTTTATAAAAGAGAAGAAACAAATTTGCTTTAATAAAAACGTGCAAAACAGGTAAATTTTGAACGTTCTCAAAATTCGACGAAACTTGACCCATACGTAGGTCTAGACCCAAGTATTTGCGCGGTAAATTTCCTAAGCATAATAATAACTACAAGTTAGTATTAAAGGGAAACAAACTTGCTTTAATAAATCAGTATAAAACAACTATATTTTGAGCGTTCTCAGAATTCAACGAAACTTGACCTAAACGTAGGTCTAGACCCAAGCATATGTGCGGTAAATTTGCTAAGCATAATAATAACTACAAGTTAGTATTAAAGGGAAACAAACTTGCTTTAATGAAACCGCGCAAAACATCTAAATTTTGAATGTTTTCAGAATTCTACAAAACTTGACCCAAACGTAGGTCTAGACCCAAAAATTTGTGTGGCAAATTTGCTAAGCGCAATAATAACTACCAGTTAATATAAAAGGAAAACAAACTTGCTTTAATAAAACCGTGCAAAACAGCTAAATTTTGAACGTTCTCAAAATTCGACGAAACTTGACCCAACCGTTCGTCTAGACCCAAGAATTTGTGTGTTAAATTTGCTAAGCGTTATATAAACTACAAGTTTGTATAAAAGAGAAAAAACAAATTTGCTTTTATAAAACCGTGCAGAACAGCTAAATTTTGAACGTTCTTAGAATTCGACGAAACTTGACCCAAACGTAGGTCTAGACCCAAGTATTTGTGGGGTAAATTTGCTAAGCGTAATAATAACTACAAGTTAGTTTTAAACCGAAACAAACTTGCTGTAATAAAATTGTGTAAAACAGCTAAAATTTTGAGCGTTATCATAATTCGACGAAACTTGACCCAAACTTTGGTCCAGACCCTAGAATTTGTGTGGTGATTTTGCTAAGCGTAATAATAACTACAAGTTTGTAGAAAAGAGAAAAAATAAACTTGCTTTCATAAACCGTGCAAAATAGCTAAATTTTGAACATTCTTAGAATTCGACGAAACTTGCCCCAAACGTTGGCTAGACCCAAGAATTTGTGTGGTGAATTTGGTAAGCGTCATAATAACTACAAGTTAGTATAAAAGAGTAAAAACAAATATAATTTAATAAAACCATGCAAAACAGCTAAATTTTGAACGTTCTCAGAATTCCACGAAACTTGACCCAAACGTAGGTCTAGTCCCAGGCATTTGTCTGGTAAATTTGCTAAGCTAATAATAACTACGAGTTCGTATTAAAGGGAAACAAACTTGCTGTAATAGAACTGTGTAAAATAGCTAAAATTTTGAGCGTTGTTAGAATTCGACGAAACTTGACCCAAACGTAGGTCTAGACCCAAGAATTTGTGTGGTAAATTTTCTAAGGATAATAATAACTACAAGATTTTTAAAAGGGAAACAAACTTGTTTTAATAAAACCGTGCAAAACAGCTAAATTTTGTAGGTTCTCAGAATTCGACGAAACATAACCTAAACGTTGGTCTAGACCCAAGCATTTGTGTGGTAAATTTGATAAGTGTAATAATAACTACAAATTAGTATAAAAGGGAAACAAACTTGCTTTAATAAAACAATGCCAAACAGCTAAATTTTTAATGTTCTCAGAATTCCACGACATTTTGAACCAAACGTTGGTCTACACCCAAGAATTTGTATGGTAAATTTGCTAATCGTAATAATAACTATAAGTTAGTGTAAAAGAGAAAACACAAATTTGTTTTAATAAACCGTGCAAAACAGCTAAAGTTTCGTCGAATTCTGAGAACGTTCAAAATTTAGCTAAGTGTAATAATAACTACGAGTTAGTATTAAAGAAAAACAAACTTGCTTTAATGAAACCGTGCGAAACATCTAAATTTTGAACGTTATAAGAATTCCACTAAATTTGACCCAAACATAGGTCGAGACTAAAAAATTTGTGTGGTAAATTTGCTAAGCGTAATAATAACTACAAATTAATATAAAAGAAAAACAAACCTGCTTTAATAAAACCGTGCAAAACAGCTAAATTTTGAATCTTCTCAAAATTGCACGAAACTTGACCCAAACGTTGGTCTACACCCAAGAATTTGTGTGGTAAATTTCCAAAGCGTAGTAATAACTACAAGTTAGTTTAAAAGAAAAAAAACAAATTTGCTTGAGTAAAACCGAGCAAAACAGCTAAATTTTAAACGTTCTCAGAATCCGACGAAGCTTGACCCAAACATCGGTCTAGACACAAGCATTTGTGCTTTAAATTTGCTAAGCGTTCTAACAATTTGATTAAACTTGAACCAAAGGTAGGTCTACACCCAGGTATTTTTGCGGTAATTTGCTAAGTGTAATAATAACTATGAGTTAGTATTAGAGGGAAACAAACTTGCTTTAACAAAACCGTGAAAAACATCTAAATTTGAACGTTCTCAGAATTTCACGAAACTTGACCCAAACGTAGGTCTAGACCCAAAAATTTGTGTAGTAAATTTGCTAAGCATAATAATAACTACCAGTTAGTATTAAAGGTAAACAAACTTGCTTTAATAAAACCGTGCAGAACATCGAAATTGTGAACGTTCTTAGAATTCCATGAAACTTGACCCAAACGTAGGTTTAGACCCAAGAATTTGTGTGGTGAATTTGCTTAGCTTAATAATAACTACAAGTTTGTATAAAAGAGAAAAAACCATTTTACTTTATTAAAACCGTGCAAAACAGCTAAATATTGAACGTTCTCAGAATTCGACGAAACTTGACCCAAACATTGGTCTGGACCCAAGAATTTGTGTGGTGAATTTGCTAAGCGTAATAATAACTACAAGTTTGTATAAAAGAGAAAAAATAAATTTGCTTTGATAAAACTGTGAAAACAACTAAATTTTGAATGTTCTCAGAATTTGACGAAATTTGACCACGACGTTGGTCTAGACCCAAGAATTTGTATGATAAATTTGCTAAGCGTAACAATAACTACAAGTTTGTATAAAAGGGAAACAAACTTGCTGTAATAAAACTGTGTAAAACAGCTAAAATCTTGAGCGTTCTCAGAATTCGACGAAACTTGAACCAAACGTAGATCTAGATCCAAAAATTTGTGTGGTAAATTTGCTAAGCTTAATAATAACTATAAGTTAATATAAAAGGAAAACAAACTTACTTTAATAACACAGTGCAAAACAACTAAATTTTGAACGTTCTTAGAATTCGACGAAACTTGACCCACACGTTGGTCTAGACCCAAGAATTTGTGTGGGAAATTTGCTAATCGTAATAATAAGTACAAGTTTGTATAAAAGAGAAAAAACAAATTTGGTTTATTAAACCCGTGCAAAATAGCTAAATTTTGAATGTTCTCAGAATTCGACGAAAACTTGAGCCAAACGTTGGTCTAGACCCAAGAATTTGTGTGGTGAATTTGCTAAGCTTAACAATAGCTACAAGTTTGTATAAAAGAGAAAAAACAAATTTGCTTAAATAAATTCGTGCAAAACAGCTAAATTTTGAATGATCTCAAAATTCGACGAAACTTGACCCATATGTAGGTCTAGACCCAAGCGTTTGTGCAGTAAATTTGCTAAGCGTAATAATAACTACAAGTTTGTATTAAAGGAAACAAACTTGCTTTAATAAAACCGTGTAAAACAACTAAATTTGGAGCATTCAACTTGTGGTTATTATTACGCTTAGCAAATTTACTACACAAACACAAGTGCAAAAATGCAAAAATTCTCTCACTAAAAATTCTCTCTCTACTACACACACTACTACACCACCAAAAACACACACTAGTGTCTTCCCCATGCAAACTCCGACCGGCGATGGAGGAGAAGTGCCGGCCGGCGATGTTTACGCTGGAGAGGACGCCGACAGCCGTCCGGTGGCCGGAGATGGAGGGGAGGAAGAGGAACAGTCCTTGATTGGTGATGAGAAATGGTGAAGAAATGGGCAGGGAAGAGCCGAATCTGGAACTGAGGTCTCGCGCCGTCAACAATGGCGGAAATCGGTCTTCGTTTCCACGCGACTTCAACTTGGACGAGTTCCTCACTCTCGCGCACAAAGTAATCGACCATGGCGACTCACAGGCTATGGATGCTCTGAAGGAATTGAAACGACGATGGGAGGCTCGATTTGGGATTGAGAAGTCGCGGTTGCCGGCGGAAAGCTTGAATGTTGACGACAACCCGTTTGCTCGCGAGTTGAGACAGGCATGCAGGAGACGTACAACACCGGCGACGACGATACTAGGGACTGGAATGGCAGCGATGTTCCAGCGTCGACCGGCTATGCGTGGGAGAATAATTACATCTTCTCCGCCGGCGACTTTGCACAGCAACAACGCAAACCAGAGCTCGCCGGCGGCTTCGAGAAATGCGAACCAAATCTCGCCGGCAGCTTTCCACAGCAGAAACGCGAACCAGATCTCGCCGGCGACCGTTGGAATTCCGACGAAGGATGACGTGCACAATGTTGCTGACATGGACGCCTTGGTGGACAACGGTGGAGCTGATGTGGCGGGGTATGTTAGTGACATGGAGGCTTGCTTGGAGCATACTGCTGACATCAGCCCTAGTAGGGCTGACATCATCGCTGCTGCTAGGGCTGACATCATCGCTGCTCCTACGGCTGACATCATCGCTGCTCCTAGGGCTGACATCAGCGATTACATTGATGCTGATGTCAGCAATGACACAGGCGCATCTAGGGCTGATGTCAGCGATTACACTATCAAATCTAGGGCTGACATCATCGCTGACACAGGGAAAGCTAGGGCTGACATCAGCACTGACACATGCAAAAATAGGGCTGATGTCAGCAATTCAGTGGAAAGAAAACAAGCTATGCATGATGCTCCTGTTCAAACGGGATTGTATGTTGGAAATATCCCGTTGCATGCATACCCGGAACCAATCATTGACGACAAAATAGCGCATGCAGTTAATCATTCGACCCGGAAAACCTTATCATTCATTGCCCCAACAATGCAAAACGGAGAGGTTGTCGTTCGACCTTCTTTAGATGCGGTACGTAATGGGTCTAAACGTTGGAAATCTACTGCAGTTGGCTATTTCTTGGGCAAACGGCCATATTATCATCACCTTAAGGAGTTTGCACATTCGGTCTGGCCAGCACTACGGGAGGTAACAGAGACCACAAACGGATTCTTCTTTTTTCAGTTTAAAATAGTTTTTGATATGGAGGAGATAATTGAGGGTGGCCTATGGTTGTTCCAAGGACAGCCGATAGTACTTCAAAAGTGGGAACCGGGGATGGCCATGAGAAAGTTGAAGCATACACAAGTGCCCGTCTGGATTAAATTACGACACCTTCCGATGGAATTTTGGACGACAGAAGGATTGAGTACTATAGCGAGTGGTGTGGGGAAGCCCCTTTATCCCGACGCGATTACAAGAGCATGCATGAGACTGGACTTTGCTCGTGTATGCGTGATGATTGATGCCACACAAAAGTTGCATAACCATATTATTATCATGGCACCTGATGAAGAAGGAGGGGAGACACCTTGCAAAGTTGACGTTGAGTACGAATGGCTCCCGCCAAAGTGCACAACGTGCATGTCATTGGGACATTCGGATAAGGATTGTGCACTAAACAAAACCCGCAAATCGACGAAGCCAACAGTAAATGTGTATGTGCCGAAAGTCAATGTACCACAGCCACAACCCCCGAATAAGGGACGTAAGACGATGAAACCAGTGGTTGAAGATATACCCAAAGCAGATGCGGGTGATAGACATGTGGACCAGAACCACTCCAAGCAAGACGAGAGGGGTAAGGCAATTGTTATTTATAATGCCTTTGATGCTTTGCACTTAATTGATGATGCAGATGAGCATTCACGGGGTCCTAACACAAGCAGCCCCATGGACAATGATCCATGTTGAACATCGCTGTGTGGAATGTCCGTGGGCTGAACAAACGAGACCATCAGCTCGCTTTGAAGGACCTGGTCTCTGAATACAGGTTACACTTCCTAGGCATTCTTGAAACTCGTGTTTGTTTGAATAATGTTATGCATATTCAATCATTTCTACTTCCACATTGGAAATGGTTTGTCGATTATTCTTCTGTTGGTAATCACATCTGGCTAGCTTGGGATGAGAATGTTGTTGATGTCCATATCTTAGACTTGGCAGATCAGTTTATTCTTTTTTTTTTCGGTAATGGTAAATTTCATTAATAAAAATATGGTACAGTACAACAATTAATTGGGTAGTCCCTCGACAGGCCAAGGGATACGCCATAGTCTATAAAGGGCCCATGTACTAATCGAACTGGAAAGATTAAGGCTCAGAATCCTCTGCCTAACATCATCAATAATATGAGAAGCCAATACATTAGGCGGGTGTTCACTTTGTTGGAACCGTCTGGAGTTTCTTTCTCGCCACAAATGGTAAACCAATGACCCAAGTAATGCTCGGTGTGCTGCATTGATGATATGCTTCCCTCTCCATTTTTTTACTGCCCATTCCACATCCATTGCCCATGTGCGATTGGGCCAATCGAATCAAATTATTTCCCGTATGGCTATAAGGCATCTTCTGCTATATCGGCATCGGAAGAATAAATGATTATGTGTCTCGGTTGTTTCTTCATCACAAAGAATACACCCTCCAATGTGTGTGAGCCAGATCAGTTTATTCACTGTCGAGTTACTAATATGGCTGTCAATGAATCTGTTATTATCACTGTTGTTTATGGGGCATCTGAGGTGATTGATCGTCGGAATTTATGGACTGCACTGGAGACGCTCGCCCAGCAGTGCTCTGACATCCCGTGGATGGTGGGTGGGGATTTTAATGCAGTACGTGACCTTAACAAAGTATGTGGCATCTCAGGAGATATAAGGATGGCCACCGAAGAATTTAATGCCGGTATTCTGGAGGCGGGGCTGATCCCACTTCCTTTCGGGCTCCTTGAAGATTCCTCGTCATTCGTTCATCCTGTGGCTCGCAATCTGGGCTAGGCACATTTTGAGTAATGAGAATCTACCGCTTTACTGTTACCGTTCACACCAGCAGATGTTAAACAGGCGGTTTTTGGATGAGGACAAGGCCCCAGGCCCAAACGGATACTCATCGGGCTTCTTCAAAGCAGCATGGCCTATTGTTGGACAGGAGGTGACTTCGGCAGTACTGGACTTCTTTAGTACAGGCCGACTTTTGAAGCAGATAAATACTACACTTTTGGTGCTCATACCAAAAGTACATTCCCCTATGACGGTTAGTGATTTTCGGCCCATAGCATGTTGTAATGTGATTTACAAGATCATTGCAAAGCTCATTGTCCAAAGGTTGAGTGTGATAATGGACAAACTGATCAGCCCATGCCAAGCGGCATTTGTGCCGGGACGCAGCATTGGAGATAACATCATGCTAGCACAGGAAATCTTTACGGGATACAACCAGTCTCATCTACCTCCTAGATGTGCTCTGAAAGTTGACATCCGGAAGGCATATGACACAGTGGATTGGGATTTCTTGAGAGCAGTTCTGGAGATGTTTGGGTTCCCTATTACTTTTGTGAAGTGGATTGAGGAGTGTGTGACAACACCTTCATTCTCTGTTGGACTAAATGGGAAGCCCCATGGATTCTTTCGAGGAGCCAGAGGACTTCGGCAGGGCGACCCTTTATCACCCTACCTATTTGTGCTTGTGATGGAAGTCTTACACTTGGGCTTCCTGCAGTTGATTGATTAGGAGGAGATATTTTCCTATCATTGGAAATGCGAGGCAGCCAGGATCTTTCAGTTGGGGTTTGCTGATGATATGATATTATTTTGCTGTGCTGATATGGACTCTCTAAGAATCTTTAAAGCAGGACTGGATCGTTTTGCCGAATGGTCGGGTCTTAGACTGAACGTGCAAAAAAGCCACTTGATTATCTCACGCTCAGCGCAAGCATTGCGTGAGGAGATGTTGGCACTACTCGGATTTCAGGAAGGGGTTCTTCCAATGAGGTATCTGGGATTACCTCTTATATCGTCCCGACTAACTATTGCAGATTACCGTCCACTATTACTGAAGATTGACAAACGGATTGCTGGATGGGAAGGTATCACTATATCTTATGCTGGTAGAGTACAAATTATTAAATCTGTACTTATAGCACTGAGTCTTTATTGGGCATTGGCATTTGTATTACCGAAGAAAGTCATAAATGAAATTGAGAAAAGGTTACGAGCTTTCTTGTGGAAGGGAACGATGAATAGTGGCTATGCCAAGGTTGCGTGGAAAGATATATGCCGACCTAAGGAGGAGGGAGGACTTGGATTCAAGGATATTAGTACCTTGAACCGTGCATTGATGACAAAAAAACTATGTGATGTCATTAGATGCGACAGGACATTGATTTGGGTTGAATGGTTGTACTAGGGACGTCTACAACACACCTCTATATGGACGATTACGGACCATGGCGGCTCATGGGGATGGAGGAAAATCCTTCGATTATGGATGTTTCTCCGAACCATGGTAGACTACCGGATTGGAGATGGGAGGAATTTCTTCTTGTGGCAGGATCCATGGTATCACCTTGGCCCTCTTTGTGACTCCTTCTCACTAGGACCGAGGATACTTGGACTAGATGAGTCATCCAGACTTAGAACGGTGATTCATGAAGGAGTATGGCAGTAGCCTCTTATCACGGATCTTGAGTGTTTGGAGATCACACATGTACTACCCACCATTTTTGGAGGGGAAGACCGTATAATTTGGAGATTTGAAAATGGTCGACCAACAGCACAGGCTATTTATGAGTTACTTGACCCACCAGGACCGAAAGTAGGCTGGTGTTCACTACTTTCGGGATCACTTAAAATTCCACGTCACATCTTTATGTGGCTTGCCATCCAAGGCAAGTTGGCTACGACAGATAAACCATGGCTTGCTCACCTTGGCACATGTATCCTATGCAATGAAGGAATGACAGAGACACATGCACATTTATTCTTCCAATGCAGATTTAGTCGAAGATGTCTCACGGAAATTCGAAGAACGATATGATTCATGTGGCCCAATAGAGAGTGGAAAGATGACATTACATGGGCTTCACAGAGATGGAGGGGTAAACACATCATCAACATGTCTTATAGAGCACTACTTGCAGCATGTGTATACCACATTTGGAAGGAAAGAAACCTGAGACGATTCGATCACACTGAGAGGACGCCTACTACCATAGCATTACTGATCATTGAGGACATTGGACAGCGAATCCATAGCATCCCACTATCTAGATCAGTCAGTACACGTGCTTTATTTCGATTATGGCGAATCCCTTTGCCTGTCGAGGGATAAACCATTTCGTGACCATATTGTTGTACTGTACCAATTTTATTCAATGAAACTTACTTTTACCGAAAAAAAAGTTTTTCTATGAGTAATAATAACTGCAAGTTAGGATGAGAGGATAACAAAATTGTGTTAATAAAACCGTGCAAAACATCTGAATTTTGAACATTCTCAGAATTCCATGAAACTTGACCCAAACGTAGGTCTACACCCATAAATTTGTGTGCTAAATATGCTAATCGTAATAATAATTACAAGTTAGTCGAAAGGAAAACAAACTTGTGTTAATAAAACCGTGCAAAACAGCAAATTTTGAACGTTCTCTGTATTCCACGAAACTTGACACAAACCTAGGTCTAGACCCATGCATTTGTGTGGTAAATTTGCTAAGCGTAATAATAACTACAAGTTAGTAGCAAATGAAAACAAACTTTCTTTCATAAAATCGTGCAAAACAGCTAGATATTGAATGTTCTCAGAATTGCATTGACCCAAACGTTGGTCTAGACCAATGCATTTGCGTGGTAAATTTGCTAAGTGTAATAATAACTACAAGTTAGTATGAAAGTGAAACTAACTTGCTTTAATAGAACCGTTCAAAACAACTAAATTTTGAACGTTCTCAAAATTCCACGAAACTTGACCCAAACAAAGGTCTAGACGCATGCATTTGTGTGGTAAATTTGCCAAGCGTAATAATAACTACAAGTTAGTGTAAAAGGAAAACAAACGTTTTTTAATAAAACCGTGCAAAACAACTAACTTTTGAACGTTCTCAAAATTCCACGAAACTTAACCGAAATGTAGGTCTAGACCCATGCATATGTGTGGTAAATTTCCTAAGCTTAATAATAATTACAAGTTAGTTTGAATGGAAAACAAACTTGCTTTGATAAAAAGTGGAAAACAGCTAAATTTTGAATGTTATAAGATTTGCACAAAACTTGACCCAAACGTAGGTCTAGACCCATATGTTTGTGGTGTAAATTTGCTGAGCGTAATAATAACTACAAGTTATTACGAAAGGAGAACAAACTTTTTTTAATAAAACCGTGCAAAACAGCTAAATTTCGAACGTTCTCAAAATTCCACGAAACATGACCCAAATGTAGGTCTAGAAGCATGCATTTGTGTGGTAAATATGCTAATCGTAATAATAACTACAGGTTAGTAGGAAATGAAAACAAACTTGTGTTAATAAAACCGTGTAAAATAGCTAAATTTTGTATGTACCAAAATTGTAATTCCTTAAGTTAAAAAATTCTCTCTAAAAAAAATGGACCCTGTCTATTCTCTCTCACACACTACTACACCACAAAACACACACACACAAGCCCTAACAACTCAAACCGCTGCCGGAGACGAGGAAGGAGCTCCGGCCGGCGAGGGGGAGGCTGACGGTGATGAAGGACGGCGAGAGACGGACTGCTTTGGTCAGTTTTCCGACGACCCGAGAGCAAAAATAGGACATTTGCGATTGGAACGTACATCGCCGATTTTGGGCAGTTTGCCGGCAACAATGGCAGATCAGACATTTGGGAACGATGACGCAGTGATTTCAAAGGATGGGAATGGAAGACTAACGTCGAGTGATCGTTTTTTGAGGGCTGAAACAAGGGAAAAAGTGCAGACGCCGCTGTTAGGGTTTTTGGGAGACGAAGGGTCGCGCAGCCAAAACCCGTCGGAAACTGGCACTATTCAGGTTGATGAAGGTACGCCGGACTCTGTGGAGGAAGTGGAAACGACTATAAATGAGAAAGGTGAGAACTTGGCCTATGACTCATCTTCGTTCCGAGCGCCGCCTAGACTAGGGTTTGGTGAAGCTTCACCTTTCATCAATGGCGAAGGAGATTTGAGCCGTTTAATCTTGATGAGTTCCTGAAATTGGCCAACGCTGTCATCGACAAAGGAGACGAGCAAACTATTACAGCACTCAGAGATCTGAAAACTAGATGGAAGGAGAGATTTCGAAGCATCCCATCGCTGCGTTCGTTGGTTGAGAAAAGAGATGCGCCGCCACGCGTGGGTGGTTTACGTCCGGCTATGAGATGCTTATTGCCGTCGGGAACAAGCAGTGGAGCGCCGGAAACTGATGGGAACTCGACAGATTCAGATCTACAGTCGCCGGTGCTTGAGATTTCGCGACTTTCCGCCGGAAATGAACCTGCTTTGCTGCCGCCGTCGACTGATATGGCAGCTCCGGTGAAGGGTGACCGGCGACTCACCAGTCCGGCGACGGTTGGGATTCCAACATCTGCTGACGTGGCTTCTGTGGGTGACGTGGAGGGTGAGGTGGAAGGTACGGTGGCAGTTGACAAGGATGGTGATGTCACTGGTGATGCTAGCATGACCTCTGCTGACATCACTGCTGACATCACTGCAGGTCACTGCTTACATCACTGCAGATGACATCACTGCTGACATCACTGCAGATGACATCACTGTTGAGATCACTCCAAATGACATCACTGCTGACATCATGGATGACATCATCCTGCACAAAAAGACAAAAAAACAGATTTCTACTTTTGATTATCGCGCTCCTACGGGTTTGTTCGTTGGAAACATTTCGTTGCATGCATGCTCGGACACGATTAACGATGATAAAATAGCTCATGCATTCCACAATTCAACTCGAAAGACCCTATCCTATGTGGCTCCAACGGTACAAAAAGGAGAGGTGATTGTGCGACCAACACTGGATATTATACGGAATGGGTCTAAAAGATGGATGGCTACCGCGGTGGGATATTTCCTTGGAAAAAGACCGTACTTTCACCATCTAAAGGAATTTGCAAAGTCGATATGGCCAGACTTAAAGGAGGTCACTGGTACAAATAATGGGTTCTTTTTCTTCCAATTCAAATCAGTAGTTGCTATGGAAGATGTTATTGAAGGAGGTCTGTGGCTATATCAGGGGCAGCCTATTATTCTTCAAAAATGGAAACCAGGGATGGTATTGAGGAAACTTCAGCATACAGAGGTTCCTGTGCGGATCAAAATACGACACCTTCCAGTCAAGTTGTGGACAGAGGAAGGTCTTAGTACGGTGGCCAGTGGAGTGGGTAAACCACTTTACCCGGATGCGATTACGAGAGCATGCACGAGACAGGACTTCGCTCGTGTATGCGCAATGTTGGATATGACCTCAAATTTACCGAAACACATCATAATTATGACACCGGATGAAGAAGGAGGAGAATCCCCATGTAAAGTAGATGTTGAGTACGAATGGATACCCCCGAAGTGCAAAAGCTGTATGACATTGGGGCACTCTGCCAAAGAGTGTGTTCTTAACAAACCAAAACCAGTTAAACCACCGATTGCTGTATACATACCCAAAGTGGGAACACCGCATGAAACAACAATGTCTGAACGGAGTAGGAACCATCCTAGGGAGGATGGCGATAGAACTTATATACCGTCTCGGCCACCACGTTTGCCTGATCGGAAGATAAGCAGACCACCACAAGCCCCAGTGGTAGAAAAGAAGAGAGAGGGCCGTGAATCCCCTAAAGATGCAACAGGCCCAAGTCGAGAGGAGAGGGGTAAGGCGGTTGTTATATATAATACATTTGATGCACTACACATACTGGATGATACAGATGAGTTGACTCGGGGTCCTAAAAACAGCAGCCCCATACCTAGTGATCCATGTTAAATGCAGCAATATGGAATGTACGGGGCCTGAACGAAAGAGATCATCAGTTGGCAGTCAGAGACATCGTTGCTGAGTTCAGGTTACAATTTCTCAGCCTCCTTGAAACTCGTGTTCGATTTAATAATGCAGCTCAAATTCAATCTTTCCTATTACCCCATTGGAAATGGTATATGGATTATGGATCTTCTGGTAATCGGGTGTGGATAGCGTGGGATGATAATTTTATTAATGTTAATGTGGTTGAATGTGGAATGCAATTTATCCATTGTCTTGTTAATATTCGTGCAATTCATGAGTCAGTCGCTGTTACTGTCGCTTATGGAGCTACTGAGGTGATTGACAGGAGAGAGCTATGGAATGCCCTGGAAAGTTTAGCTATACAGTGTACTGATATCCCATGGTTGATTGGAGGGGATTTTAATGCAGTTCGCGACCTCAGCGAAGTATGTGACACATCAGGGGATATTCGAATAGCTATTGAAGATTTTAATGCTGCCATTCAAAATACAGGATTACTATCACTACCCATGCAGGGAGATTGGTACACATGGCACAACCACAGTGCGACACCACGGAACCTCTGAAAAAGACTGGACCGCATGTTGATAAATGATAGATGGATGGCACGGTTCCCTAACACATTCTACTCGGTCCTTACACCACACACTTCAGACCACTCACCGATGGTACTAAATGGGGACCAACAGCAACAATATGGAGGTATGTTCCGATTTGATAACTACCTTGCTCGTTCACCTGAGTTTATTCCTAGTGTGCAGAATATATGGCAACACAACATTATTGGTACGCCTATGTATGCTGTGACACGCAAACTCAAAGCATTGAAACCAATCTTTCGAGAGCAAAGGAGGAATAAGGGGGATCTATCGCACAATGTCCAAATGGCGAAAGGGTTTCTTGAAGCAGCACAACTACTTGTTAGCTCAAGAAGGCGAGATGAGCTATACATACAACTTGAACACTGTTGTCGACTCGTACTGGCCAAAGCAACAAAATTGGAGCAGATTATGTTAAATCAACGAGCGAAGATGCAGTGGATGAAGGGAGGCGATCGGTGCTCCCGAGTGTTCTTTCGGAAGATTGCCCAACGAAGATCATCAAGGAGGATCTTCCAGATCAACAATGAACAGGGATCTACTCACACTGATCCAGAAGAAGTTATTAATGAGTTTATCACATACTACCAAAACCTGCTAGGAGGAGATAGACAAAGAGCACGTATTGACATTCGATTTCTCAGACCGTGGGCTAGGCACATTCTGAGTAATGAGGAGTCAACCGCTTTACTATTACAGTTCACACCAGCAGATGTCAAACAGGCGGTTTTTGACATTGCTGAGGATAAGTTCCCAGGCCTGGACGGATACTCATCGGGCTTCTTCAAAGCAGCATGGCCTATAGTTGGACAGGAGGTGAGTTCGGCAGTACTGAACTTCTTTAGTACAGGCCGACTTCTGAAGCAGATAAATACTACACTTTTGGCGCTCATACCAAAAGTACATTCACCTAAGACGGTTAGTGATTTTCGGCCCATAGCATGCTGTAATGTGCTTTATAAGATCATTAGAAAGCTCATTGTCCAAAGGTTGAGTGTGATAATGGACAAACTGATCAGCCCATGCCAAGCGGCATTTGTGCCGGGACGCAGCATTGCAGATAACATTATGCTAGCATAGGAACTATTTACGGGATACAACCAGACTCGTCTACCTCCTAGATGTGCTCTGAAAGTGGACATCCGGAAGGCATATGACACAGTGGATTGGGATTTCTTGATAGAAGTTTTGGAGATGTTTGGGTTCCCTATCACGTTTGTGAAGTGGATTGAGGAGTGTGTGACAACACCTTCATTCTCTGTTGGGCTAAATGGGAAGCCCCATGGATTCTTTCGAGGAGCCAGAGGACTTAGGCAGGGTGACCCTTTATCACCCTACCTATTTGTGCTTGTGATGGAAGTCCTACACTTGGGCTTCCTACAGTTGATTGATCAGGAGGAGTCATTTTCCTATCACTAGAAATGCGAGGCAGCCAAGATCTTTCAGTTGGGGTTTGCTGATGATGTGATATTATTTAGCCGTGCTGATAAGGAATCTCTAAGAATCTTTAAAGCAGGTCTGGATCGTTTTGCCGAATGGTCGGGTCTTAGACTGAACGTACAGAAAAGCCACTTGATTATATCACGCTCAGCGCAAACATTACGTGAGGAGATGTTGGCACTACTCGGATTGCAGGAAGGGGTTCTTCCAATGAGGTATCTGGGGTTACCACTTATATCGTCTCGACTAACTATTGCAGATTGCCGTCCACTATTACATAAGATTGACAAACGGATCACTGGATGGGAAGGTACCACTATATCATATGCTGGTAGAGTACAAATTGTTAAATCTGTACTTATATCACTGAGTCTTTATTGGGCATCGGCATATATATTACCGAAGAAAGTTATTAATGAAATTGAGAAAAGGTTGCGAGCTTTCTTGTGGAAGGGAACGACGAATAGTGGCTATGCCAAGGTTGCGTGGAAGGATATATGCCGACCTAAGGAGGAGGGAGGACTTGGATTCAAGGATATCAGTACCTTGAACCGTGCATTGATGACCAAAAAACTATGTGATGTCATTAGATGCGACTGGACATCGATTTGGGTTGAATGGCTGTACAAGGGACGCCTACAACACACCTCTATATGGACGATTACGGACCATGGCAGCTCATGGGGATGGAGGAAAATCCTTCGATTACGGATGTTTCTCCGAACCATGGTAGGCTACCGGATTGGAGATGGGAGGAATTTCTTCTTGTGGCAGGATCCGTGGCACCACCTTGGCCCTCTATGTGACACCTTCCCACGAGGACCAAGGCTTCTTGGACTAGATGAGTCATGCAAACTAAGCACGGTGATTCATGAAGGGGTATGGCAGTGGCCCTTATCACGGATATTGAGTGCTTGGCGATCACACATGTACTACCCACTATTTTTGGAGGGGAAGACCGTATAATTTGGAGATTTGAGAATGGGCGACCAACAACACAGGCTATTTATGAGTTATGTGACCCACCAGGACCGAAAGTAGGCTGGGCTTCACTACTTTCGGGATCACTTAAAATCCCACGTCACATATTTATTCTTTGGCTTTCCATCCAAGACAAGTTGGCTACGACAGACAAACCATGGCTTGCTCACCTTGGCTCATGTGTCCTATGTAATGAAGGACTGACAGAGACACATGCACATTTATTCTTTCAATGCAGATTTAGTCGAAGATGTCTTACGGAAATTCGAAGAACGGTACGATTCTTATGGCCCAATAGAGAGTGGAAAGATGACATTACATGGGCTTCACAGAGATGGAGGGGTAAACACATAATCAACATGTCTTATAGAGCACTACTTGCAGCATGTGTATACCACATTTGGACGGAAAGAAACCTGAGACGATTCAATAACACCGAGAGGACGCCTACTACCATAGCATTACTGATCATTGAGGACATTCGACAGCGAATCCATAGCATCTCACTCTCTAGATCAGTCAGTACACATGCTTTATTTCGATTATGGCGAATCCCTTGGCTTGTCGAGGGATAAACCATTTTGGGACCATATTGTTGTACTGTAACATTTTTACTCAATGAAACTTACTTTTACCAAAAAAAAAACCGTGTAAAATAGCTAAATTTTGAACGTTCTTAGAATTCCACGAAATTTGACCCAAACTTAGATCTAGACCCATGCATTTGTGTGGAAAATTTGCTAAGCATAATAATAACTACAAGATAGTTGCAAAGGAAAACAAACTTTCTTTCATAAAACCGTGCAAAACAGCTAGATATTGAATGTTCACAGAATTGCACGTAACTTGACCCAAACGTTGGTCTAGACCAATGCATTTGCGTGGTAATTTGCTAAGTGTAATAATAATTACAAGTTAGTACAAAATTGAAACTAACTTGCTTTAATAGAACCGTTCAAAAACTAAATTTTGAACGTTCTCAAAATTCCACGAAACTTGACCCAAACAAAGGTCTAGACGCATGCATTTGTGTGGTAAATTTGCCAAGCGTAATAATAATTACAAGTTAGTGTAAAAGGGAAACAAACGTTTTAATAAAACCGTGCAAAACAACTAACTTTTGAACGTTCTCAAAATTCCACGAAACTTAACCGAAATGTAGGTCTAGACCCATGCATATGTGTGGTAAATTTCCTAAGCTTAATAATAACTACAAGTTAGTTTGAATGGAAAACAAACTTGCTTTAATAAAAAGTGGAAAACAGCTAAATTTTGAATCAAAAACATCAAGGAATGGATTTAAAAAATTCTCTCACTAAAAATTCTCTCTCCTACACACACTACTACACCACCAAAAACACATACTAGTGTCTTCCCCATGCAATCTCCGACCGGCGATGATGAGGAAGAGAAGGCCGATGACTGGGCTGACGAGGATGAAAGTGGACGCCGGCTGGTGACCGGCGGCGGCAGTTTTCCGGGAGAAAAACCAAATTTCCGAACACAAAATGAAAAGTTACTATCTCTCATGCAAATCGATGGCATGATGGAGGAAGAAGGTGAGGCGATCGCAGAGGATAACGAAGGTGATTTGGCTGACTGTTTCGAGCAGGACGGTGACGGGAGAAAGCGATTTCCGACGAAGAAGTTACAGCGTCGGATCTGAATTTTCAGATCGGAAAAATCGATTATCCGACGATGGGTGCACAGGCAAGTACTGCGGGGATAAACAATGAAGATTCACTGATGATTAGTTATGATTTGGGGGCGAAAACCATGTTGGGAAATGAATCGCCATTTTTAGGGTTTCGGGAAGACGAAGGGTTGCGCAGAGAAAATTCGACGGAAACTTGCGTTATTCCGGCCAACGATCGAAACGGAGGGTCTGTGAAGGACAGGTACGTCTACAAACTTGAAAGATGGGATCTTGACCTTAGAATCGCTGTCAGTCGAAGCACCGCAAAAACTAGGGTTTCGGGGACCTTCACCTCCTAACAATGGCGGATGCGATGATGAAACCATTCAACCTTGAGGAATTTCTACGATTGGCTCACACTGTTATTGATAAAGGCGATGAGAACGCTGTTAAGGATCTATTAGATCTGAAAACCAAGTGGATGAGGCGATTTCGAGTGAAGCCGACGCAGTCATGGATTAGTTCCAAGGTGGGTGGTGCGCCGCCACGAGCAACGGCTGTTCACCAGCCTAGGAGGTGCCTTTTGCCGTCGAGAACCACCTCAGTTTCATCGGAAAACCTGGGGAACAAAGCGCCGCGACAGCAAGTATCTGATGCGTCGGATACGGGTTTTTTCGCCGAAAAAGACGTTCCTTTGCTCCCGCCGGCGTCTGGTGCTACTGGTAGGAATGCTCCGGCGACTGTTGAGCTACCACGGGATGCTGATGTGTCTAACCCGAGCCAGGCTGGCGCTGAGTTGGAAAATCGTGTGGCAAAGGATGTGGAAGGGAATGACATCATCGCTGATGTCACATCTGCAGCTACAGTTGACCTGTTGACTGATGACATCACTACTGACTCTGCTGACGTCAGCGGTGATGTCAGCCTGCGAAATAGCTTGAAAAAATGCTTCCCTCTCTTGCGAATCATGCTCCGACGGGGTTATTTATTGGCAACATTCCATTACATGAACATGGGAACTCAGTAATTGATAACAAAAAAACCCAAGACTTCAATAATTCATCTCGAAAAACACTCTCATATATAGCCCCATTGACGCAAAATGGTGAGGTTGTGGTTCGTCCATCCTTAGATACTGTGCGTGATGGAGCTAAGCGTTGGAAAACTACTGCAGTTGGATAATTTTTGGGAAAGCGGCCGTATTACCATCATCTGAAGGAATATGCGCATTCGGTCTGTCCCGATTTACGAGAGGTAACCGTGACAGCTAATGGTTTTTTCTTCTTTCAATTTAAAAATATCATTGCCATGGAAGAGGTGATAGAAGGCGGACCATGGCTGTTCCAAGGGCAGCCAATAGTACTCCAGAAGTGGGAACCGGGTATGGCTATGAGGAAACAGAAGCATATACCTGTATGGATTAAACTTCGGCACTTGCCTATGGAATACTAGACAACGGAAGGATTGAGTACAGTTGCAAGTGGAGTGGGCAAGCCCCTATATCCAGATGCGATAACGAGGGCATGCACGAGACTGGATTTCGCTCGTGTATGCGTGATACTAGATGTAACACAGAAGTTGATAAACCATGTCATAATCATGACACCGAATGAGGATGGAGGGGAAACACCGTGTAAGATAGATGTCGAATACGAATGGCTACCTCCGAAATGTATGAGTTGTATGATGATCGGACATATGACGAAAGATTGTGCAATGAATAAACCCCTTAAATCCACTAAACCACCGGTAGCTGTGTATGTGCCGAAAGCTATCATTCCCCAAACGCAATTGGCCAATGAAAGAAAAGCTTCGAATAATGATAAAATGAGAGCTGGTACTTCAAGAAATGAGGAGAAACAAAACGATAGGGGTACGGCAGTGCCTTCTCGTGGAGGTGGATTGAAGGCAAGTCGTGAGGAGAAGGGTAAGGAGATTGTAGTATATAATACATTCGATGCTCTACACTTAATTGACGATGCAGATGATATAGCCCGGGGTCCTAATCAACGCAGCCCCATACTTCATGATCCATGTTGAACACAACAATATGGAATGTTCGTGGCCTGAATAAAAGAGACCATCAGCAAGCAGTGAAGGACATCGTTGCTGAATTCAGGTTACAATTTCTCGGTCTTCTTGAAACTCGGGTTAGTATTAATAATGCAGCTCAAATTCAATCTTTTCTATTACCCCATTGGAAATGGTATGTGGATTACGAATCTTCTGGTAATCGGGTGTGGATTGCATGCGATGATAATTTTATTGATGTTGAAGTGGTTGAATGTGGAATGCAATTTATTCATTGTCTTATTAATATTCGTGCAATCCATGAGTCAGTTGCTGTTACTATCGCTTATGGAGCTATTGAGGTGGTTGATAGGAGAGAGTTATGGAGTGTCTTGGAAAATATAGCTATTCAGTGTGCTGATATCCCATGGTTGATTGGAGGGGACTTTAATGCAGTTCGCGACCTCAGCGAAGTTTGTGGCACATCAGGGGATATCCGAATAGCTATGGAAGACTTCAATGCAGCCATTCAGAATACAGGATTACTACCAGTACCCATGCAGGGAGAGTGGTACACATGGCACAACCATAGTGCGACACCACGGAACCTTTGGAAAAGATTGGACCGCATGTTGATAAATGATAGATGGATGGCACGATTCCCTAACACATTCTACTCGATCCTTACACCATGCACTTCAGACCACTCACCAATGGAAATATATGGGGACCGACAACAGCAGTATGGAGGTATGTTCCGATTCGATAACTACCTCGCTCGTTCACCTGAGTTTATTCCTAGTGTGCGGAATATATGGCAACATAACATTGTTGGTACGCCTATCTATGTTGTGGCATGCAAACTCAAAGCACTGAAACCAATATTCCGAGAGCAAAGGAGAAATAAAGGGGATCTATCGCACAATGTTCAAATGGCGAAAGGGTTTCTTGAAGCAACACAAGTTCTTGTTAGCTCAAGAAGACGAGATGAGCTATTCATACAACTAGAACACTGTTGTCGACTCGTACTGGCCAAAGCAACAAAACTGGAACAAATTATGCTACAACAACGAGCGAAGATGCAGTGGATGAAGGGAGGTGATCAGTGCTCCCGAGTGTTCTTTCGGAAAATTACCCAACGAAGATCATCAAGGAGGATCTTCCAGATCAACGATGACCAGGGATCCACTCACACAGGTCCAGAAGAAGTTATTAATCAGTTTTTCACATATTACCAAAACCTGCTAGGGGGAGATAGACGACGATCAATTATTGACATTCGATTTCTCAGACCGTGGGCTAGGCACATTCTGAGTAATGAGGAATCTACCGCTTTGCTGTTACCGTTCACACCAGCAGATGTCAAACAGGCGGTTTTTAACATTGCTGAGGACAAAGCCCCAGGCCCGGACGGATACTCATCGGGCTTCTTCAAAGCAGCATGGCCTATTGTTGGACAGGAAGTGACTTCGGCAATACTGGACTTCTTTCGTACAGGCCGACTTCTGAAGCAGATAAATACTACACTGTTGGCGCTCCTTCCAAAAGTACATTCCCCTATGACGGTTAATGATTTTCGGCCCATAGCATGCTGTAATGTGCTTTATAAGATCATTGCAAAGCTCATTGTCCAAAGGCTGAGTGTGATAATGGACAAACTAATCAATCCATGCCAAGCGGCATTTGTGCCGGGACGCAGCATTGGAGATAACATCATGCTAGCACAGGAACTCTTTACGGGTTATAACCAGACTCGTCTACCTCCTAGATGTGCTCTGAAAGTTGACATCCGGAAGGCATATGACACAGTGGATTGGGACATCCTGATAGTAGATTATCGTGATTTCAGAAATGGAGACTTCCGGAAGGCATGGGACTCGTCTATCGTGGATTACCAGGTTGGAAATGGAGACAGATTCTTTGTTTGGCAGGACCCATGGCATCACTTGGGTCCACTTATTGAGCGGTTCCCTCGTGGTCCACGTCATCTTAGACTTGAAAAATCTGCAAAACTCAGTTTGGTGATTTTAGCAGGAGAGTGGCAATGGCCTACCATCACGGACTTCGAATGTTTGAGATCACACATAACCTACCGCTTATTCTTGGAGCTGAGGATCGGGTGGTGTGGAGATGTGACGAAGGGAAACCTACTACTCAGGCCCTCTACCGATTATTTGACCCCCCCGAGCCGAAAGTAGGATGGTCTTCACTACTTTCGGGATCCTTGAAGATTCTTCGTCATTCGTTCATCTTATGGCTCGCAATCCTTGGCAAACTACCTACCACGGACAAATCATGGCTATCTCACCTGGGGGTATGCATATTGTGCGATGAGGGAGCTACAGAATCTCATTCACATTTATTCTTCCAATGCAGATTTAGTCGTCAATGCCTTTTTGAGATCCGCAGATGGATTCGTTTTCACTGGCCTAACAGGGATTGGGGAACAGATATTGAATGGGCAACGCGGAAATGGAGAGGTAAGCACATTATTTATAACGCTTACCGTACACTACTTGCATCGAGTGTCTACCACATATGGAGGGAGAGAAATTTGAGAAGATTTGAACACACTGAGCGGACACCGGCCACATTGAGTATCCTAATTGTCGATGACGTCATACAGAGGATTCTTAGCGTTGATTTAACTTCGTCAGTCAGTACACGAGCATTGTATAGATTATGGCGTATCCCTTGGGTTGAGGGAGAAACCATTTGATGATCACATGTTGTACTGTACCATTACTCTTTATTAATGAAATTTACATTTACCCAAAAAAAAGAGATGTTTGGGTTCCCTAGTACTTTCGTGAAGTGGATTGAGGAATGTGTGACAACACCTTCATTCTCTATTGGGCTAAATGGGAAGCCCCATGGATTCTTTCGAGGAGTAAGAGGACTTCGGCAGGGTGACCCTCTATCACCCTACCTTTTTGTACTTGTGATGGAAGTCCTCCATTTGGGCTTCCTGCAGTTGATTGATCAGGAAGAGAGATTTTCCTATCGTTGGAAATGCGAGGCAGCCAGGGTCTTTCAGTTGGGATTTGCTGATGATGTGATATTATTTTGCCGTGCTGATATGGACTCTCTAAGAATCTTTAAAGCAGGTTTGGATCGTTTTGCCGAATGGTCAGGTCTCAGACTGAACGTGCAGAAAAGCCACCTGATTATCTCACGTTCAGCACAAGCACTGCGTGAGGAGATGTTGGCGCTACTTGGATTTCAGGAAGGGATTCTTCCAATGAGGTATCTGGGGTTACCACTTATATCGTCTCGACTAACTATTGCAGATTGCCGGCCACTATTACTGAAGATTGACAAACGGATTGCTGGTTGGGAAGGTACCACTTTGTCTTATGCTGGTAGAGTACAAATTATTAAATCTGTACTTACAGCAATGAGTGTTTATTGGGCATCGGCATTTATATTACCCAAGAAAGTTATTAATGAAATTGAGAAACGGTTGCGAGCTTTCTTGTGGAAGGGAATGACGAATAGTGGTTATGCCAAGGTTGCGTGGAAAGATATATACCGACCAAAGGAGGAGGGAGGACTTGGGTTCAAGGACATCAGTACCTTGAACCGTGCATTGATGACAAAAAAACTATGTGACGTCATTAGATGCGACAGGACATCGATCTGGGTTGATTGGCTGCACCAGGGACGCCTACAACATACCTCCATATGGACGATTACGGACCTAAGAGGCTCATGGGGATGGAGGAAAATCCTCCGTTTAAGGATTTTTCTCCAAAATATGGTGGACTACCGGATTGGAGATGGGAGGAGTTTCCTCTTGTGGCAGGATCCATGGCACCACCTTGGCCCTCTTTGTGAATCTTTCCCACGAGGACCGAGGCTACTTGGAATCGATGAGTCATCCAGACTCAACACGGTGATTCATGAAGGAGTTTGGCAATGGCCCCTTATCACGGATTTTGAGTGTTTGGAGATCACACATGCACTCCCCACTATTCTTGGAGGGGAAGACCGTATAATTTGGAGATTTGAGAATGATCGACCAACAGCACAGGCTATTTATGAGTTATTTGACCCACCAGGATCGAAAGTAGACTGGTCTTCACTACTTTCGGGATCACTTAAAATTCCACGTCACAACTTTATTCTATGGCTTGCCATCCAAGGCAAGTTGGCTACGACAGATAAACCATGGCTTGCTCACCTTGGCCCATGTATCCTATGCAATGAAGATTTGACAGAGACACATGCACATTTATTCTTCCAATGCAGATTTAGCCGAAGATGCCTCACGGAAATTCGAAGAACGATACGGTTCATGTGGCCCAATAGAGAGTGGAAAGATGACATTACATGGGCTTCACGGAGATGGAGGGGTAAACACATCATCAACATGTCTTATAGAGCACTACTTGCATCATGTGTGTACCACATTTGGAAGGAAAGAAATCTGAGACGATTCGATCACACCGAGAGGACGCCTACCACCATTGCATTACTGATCATTGAAGACATAAGACAGCGAATCCATAGCATCACTATCTAGATCAGTCAGTACACGTGCATTATTTTGATTATGGTGAATCCCTTGGCCTGTCGAGGGATAAACCATTTTGGGACCATATTGTTGTACTGTACCAATTTTACTTAATGAAACTTACTTTTACCGAAAAAAAAAATAAATTTTGAATGTTATAAGATTTGCACAAAACTTGACCCAAACGTAGGTAGACCCATGCATTTGTGGTATAAATTTGCTGAGCGTAATAATAACTACAAGTTATTATGAAAGGAGAACAAACTTTTTTTAATAAAACCGTGCAAAACAGCTAAATTTTGAACGTTCTCAGAATTCCACGAAACTTGACCCAAATGTAGGTCTAGAACCATGCATTTGTGTGGTAAATATGCTAATCATAATAATAACTATAGGTTAGTAGGAAATGAAAACAAACTTGTGTTAATAAAACCGTGCTAAATAACTAAATTTTGAAAGTTCTCAGAATTCCACGAAACTTGACCCAAACGTAGGTCTACCCATGCATTTGTGTGGAAAATTTGCTAAGTGTAATAATAACTACAAGCTAGTATGAAATGGAAACAAACTTGTGTTAGTAAAATCGTGCACAACAGCTAAATTTTGAACGTTCTCAAAATTCCACCGAACTTGACATAGACAAAGTCTTGACCCATGCATTTGTATGGTAAATTTGGCAAGCGTAATAATAACAACAAGTTAGTGTGAAAGGGAAACAAACTTTTTTTTAATAAAAGCATGCAAAACAGCTAAATTTTGAAGGTTCTCAAAATTCCCCGAAACATAACTGAAACGTAGGCCTAGACCCATGCATATGTGTGGTAAATTTGCCAAGCGTAATAATAACTACAAGTTAGTTTGAAATGGAAACAAACTTGCTTTAATAAAACCGTGCAAAACAGCTAAATTTGAACGTTTTAAGAATTGCACGAAGCTTGAGCCAAACGTTGGTCTAGACCCATGCATTTGTGTGGTAAATTTGCCGAGCGTAATAATAACGACAAGTTATTATGAAAGGAAAATAAACTTTATTTAATAAAACCGTGCAAAATAGCTAAATTTTGAACCTTCTCATAATTCGACGAATCTTGACCCAAACGTAGGTCTAGACCCATGCATTTGTATGGTAAATTTGCTAAGCGTAATAATAATTACAACTTAATAGGAATGAAACAAACTTCGTTTCATAAAACCGTGCAAAACAGCTAGATATTGAACATTCTCAGAATTACACGAAACATAACCCAAACGTAGGTCTAGACCCATGCATTTCTATGGTTAATTTGCTAAGCGTAATAATAACTACAAGTTGGTATGAAAGGGAAACAAACTTGGTGTAATAAAACTCTGCGAAATAACTAAATTTGGAACGTTCTCTGAATTCCACGAAACTTGACCTAAACATTGGTCTAGACCTATGCATTTGTGTGGTAAATATGCTATTCATTATAGTAACTACGAGTTAGAATGAAACGAAAACAAACTTGTGTTAATAAAACCGTGCAAAACAGCTAAATTTTGAACGTTCTCAGAATTCCACGAAACTTTACCCAAACGTAGGTCTAGACCCATGCATTTGTGTGGTAAATTTTGCTAAGCGTAATAATAACTACAAGTTACTATGAAAGGGAAACAAACTTGTGTTAAAAAAACCGTGCACAACAGCTATATTTTGAATTTTCTCAGAATTCTACGGAAGTTGAACCAAATATTTGTCTAGACCCAAGCATTTATGTGGTAAATTTGCTAAGCGTAATAATAACTACAAGTTAGTATGGAAGTGAAACGACTTGCTTTAATAGAATCGTTCAAAACAACTAAATTTTGAACGTTTTTAAAATTCCATGAAACTTGACCCAAACAAAGGTCTAGACCCATCTATTTGTATGGTAAATTTGCCAAGCGTAATAATAACTACAAGTTAGTGTGAAAGGGAAACAAACTTTGTTTAATAACACTGTGCAAAACAACTAAATTTTGAACGTTCTCAAAATTCCATAAAACTTAAGTGAAATAATAACTACATGTTAGTTTGAAAGGGAAACAAATTTGCTTTATTAAAATCGTGCAAAACAGCTAAATTTTGAACGTTTTGAGAATTACATGAAATTTGACCCAAATATAGGTCTAGCCCCATGCATTTGTATGGTAAATTTTCTGAATGTAACAATTACTACAAGTTAGTATGAAAGGGAAACAAACTTGTGTTAATAAACCGTGCACAACAGCTAAATTTTGAACGTTCTCAGAATTCCACAGAACTTGAACCAAATGTTGGTCTTCATCCAAGCATTTATGTGGTAAATTTGCTAAGCGTAATAATCTACAAGTTAGTATGAAAGTGAAACGAACTTGCTTTAATAGAATCATTCAAAACAGCTAAGTTTTGAACATTCTCAAAATTCCACGAAACTTGACCTAAACAAAGGTCTAGACCCATGTATTTGTGGGGTAAATTTGCCAATTGTAATAACAACTACAACTTAGTGTGAAAGGGAAACAATTTTTTTAATAAAAACGTGCAAAACAGCTAAATTTTGAATGTTCTCAAAATTACACGAAACTTAACAGAAACGTAGGTCTAGACCCATGCATATGTCTGATATATTTGCTAAGTGTAATAATAACTATAAGTTAGTATGAAAGTGAAAATGAACTTGCTTTAATAAAACCATGTAAAACAGCTAAATTTAGAACGTTCTAAGAATTCTACGAAACTTGACCCAAACGTAGGTCTAGACCCATGCATTTGTGTGGTAAATTTGCTGAGCGTAATAATAACTACAAGTTATTATGAAAGGAAAACAAATTTTGTTTAATAAAATCGTGCAAAACAGATAAATTTTGATGTTTCTCAGAATTCGATGAAACTTGACCCTATCGTAGGTCTAAACTCATGCATTTGGGTGATAAATTTCCTGAGACTAATAATGACTACAAGTGATTATGAAAGGAAAACAAAGTTTCTTTAATAAAACCGTGCAAAACGGTTAAATTTTGAACGTTCTCAGAATTGCCCGAAACATGGCCCAAACGTAGGTTAAGACCCATGCAGTTGTATGGTAAATTTGCTAAGCGTAATAATAACTACAAGATAGTATGAAAGTGAAACAAACTTACTTTAATAAAACCGTGAAAAACAGCTAAATTTTGAACGTTCTCAGAATCCCACGGAACTTGAGCCAAATGTTTTTTTACACCCAAGCATTTATGTGGTAAATTTGCTAAATATAATAATGACTACAAGTTCGTATGAAAGTAAAACGAACTTGCTTTAATAGAAGTATTTAAAACAGCTAAATTTTGAACGTTCTCAAAATTCCATGAAACTTGACCCACACAAAGGTCTAGACCCATCTATTTGTGTGGTAAATTTGCCAAGCTTAATTAATAACTACAAGTTGGTGTGAAAGGGAAACAAACTTTGTTTAATAAAATCGTGCAAAACAGCTAAATTTTGAACGTTTTCAAAATTCCACGAAACTTAACCGAAAAGTAGGTCTAGACCTATGCATATGTGTGGTAAATTTGCTAAGCGTAATAATGACTACATGTTAGTTTGAAAGGTAAACAAACTTGTTTTAATAAAACTTGTTAGTTTGAATGTTTTAAAAATTACATGAAACTTGACCCAAATGTAGGTCTAGCCCCATGCATTTCTGTGGTTAATTTTTTTTCGGTAATGGTAAATTTCATTAATGAAAAATATGGTACAGTACAACAATTAATTGGGTAGTCCCTCGACAGGCCAAGGGATACGCCATAGTCTATAAAGAGCACATGTACTAATCGAACTGGAAAGATTAAGGCTCAAAATCCTCTGCCTAACATCGTCAATAATATGAGAAGCCAATACATTAGGCGGGTGTTCACTTTGCTGGAACCGTCTGGAGTTTCTTTCTCGCCACAAATGGTAAACCAATGACCCAAGTAACGCTCGGTATGCTGCATTGATGATATGCTTCCCTCTCCATTTTTTTACTGCCCATTCCACATCCATTGCCCATGTGCGATTGGGCCAATCGAATCGAATTATTTCCCGTATGGCTATAAGGCATCTTCTGCTAAATCGGCATCGGAAGAATAAGTGATTATGTGTCTCAGTTGTTTCTTCATCACATAGAATACACCCTCCAATGTGTGTGAGCCAGGGTTTGTCTGTCGTTGGTAGTTTTTCCTGAATAGCCATCCATAGGATAAAACAATGTCGTGGGATCTTTAGCGAATCCGAAAGTAGTGAAGTCCAACCTACTTTCGGTTCGGGTGGACAGATAAGTCTGTATAGGGCTTGGGCTGTGGGTCGGCCATCCGGGAAACGCCAAATGATTCTATCATCTCCACCATGGATCTGGGGTAGTGTATAAATAATCTGAAGGCATTCCAAATCCGTTATGAGGGGCCAGTGCCATTGGCCCTCATCAATAAACGTATTAAGCTTGGTAGATTCATCAAGCCCAAGTAAACTCGGTCCTCGTGGAAATCGAGAAATCAGGGGGCCAAGGTGATGCCATGGATCCTTCCAAAGATAGAAGGTCCTCCCATCTCCAATACGACACTCCACCATCGGTTGGATAAGGCTGCGTAGACGAAGCAGCTTTCTCCAACCCCACGATCCACCCTTCTCGTCAACAGTCCAAATGGAATTATTTTGTAGTCGTCCGAGCTGCAGCCACTCAACCCAGATAGACGTTCGGTCACATCTAACGACATCACACAACTTCTTAGTCATCAGTGCTCGGTTAAGTGCATCAATATCTTTTATTCCTAGGCCTCCTTCCCCAATCGGTTTGCAAACATCCTTCCACGCAACTTTGGCATAACCCGTCATTGAGGTGCCTTTCCATAGGAATCTTCGAAGGCGTTTCTCTACTTCCTTAATGATCGCCTTCGGTAGAATGAATGCAGAAGCCCAATAAATGCTCAATGCTGAAAGTACAGATTTAATGATTTGTACCCGCCCAGCATATGATAATGACATACCCTCCATCCCGCAATACGTGCATCAATTTTGGTCAGAAGTGGCTGACAGTCTGATATAGTCAATCTAGATGAGATTAAAGGAAGGCCTAAGTACCTCATCGGGAGATGTCCCTCCTGAAATCCCAAGAGCGATAGCAACTGATCTTTCCTTTCATGTGCAGACCGGGATATAATAATGTGACTCTTTTGAATATTCAACCGAAGGCCCGACCATTCAGCAAATCAGTCCAGTCCCACCTTAAGGACTCTAACCGAGTCCAAATCAGCTCTACAAAATAGCAGGAGATCATCCGCGAATCCCAATTGGAATACTCTTGCTAGCTCACACTTCTAGTGATATGTGAATTGCATATCCTGCTCAATTAATTGCAGAAAACCAATATGCAGAACTTCCATAACAAGCACAAACAGGAATGGGGATAAAGGATCTCCCTGACGTAGACCTCTCGCTCCATCAAAGAACCCATGTGGATTTCCATTAAGACCAACCGAAAAAGAGGTCGTCGAGATGCATTCCTCAATCCATCTTATGAAGGTTGGTGGAAACCCAAATAGTTGCGAAGTCGCCACAAGGAAGTCCCATTCAACCGTGTCATAGGCCTTCCTAATGTCCACTTTAAGAGCGCATCTAGGGGGAAGTCGCGTCTGATTATATCCCGTGAACAGTTCCTGAGCAAGCAGAATGTTGTCTCCAATACTGCGTCCCGGGATAAATGCTGCCTGACTCGGATTGATTAACTTGTGCAGCACCACACTCAATCGTTGGACAAGTAATTTAGCAATGATCTTATATAAAACATTGCAGCATGATATAGGTCTAAAATCACCAACAGTCA